>NW_023615195.1:0-240001 GCF_013339695.2 Rhipicephalus sanguineus | reverse complement strand
TTATTCGTCATTCTGCGGAGAAGCGAGGTACCAGCTACACGTCTGTAAGGCATTACGTGCACTTTGTTGACGCGACGACTGATGACGATGAAGAATTATGGCCAGCCCTTTGCAATGGGTTGGAATCTTTAAACGGCCCACCAGTTATGTAATTTGCATTGGGTGACGCCCGGTCGCTATTTCCCTCTCCCGTCATGCTGTATAACATACGTTGACGTGGGACAGAGACGGGGGGGGGGGGGGGAGGAACTTTACTGAGACCCCGAGGAAATGGATCATGCGCTTATGGGCTTCCTTGGCAACCAATACAAGTGCACTTGCGAGGAACCCACTACGCTATCAATCATAATTTTACTGAGACCCCGAGGAAGTGCATCATGCGCTTATGGGCTTCCTTGGCAACCAATACAAGTGCACTTGCGAGGAACCCCCTACGCTATAAATCATTGTAATTTTTGAGAAGTAGGGCAGCAGGCACTGTGCCATTTTTCGTCATTCTACGGAGAGCGTTGGTACCTGCTAAACGCATGTAAGGCATTATGCGCACTTTGTTGATGCTGTGCCTGATGACGATGAAGAATTATGGCAAAGCCCTTTGTAATGGGTTGGAAGCATTCAACAACCTACTCGTTGCACAATTCGCATTGTGTGACGCCTGGTTACAGAATTCGCGTTGTGCGACGCTTGGTGCTTATTTTACTGCTCTACCACCTTATATCGCATATGCTAATGTGGTTCCTTCCCGACATGAAGCCTGTATAGGACTTTTTTGCAAAGCAGTTTCAAGCACCGGCATGGCTCAGAGGTTGAATACTGGGCTCCCACGCAGAGGGCCCAGGTTCGAACCTCGTTCTATCACGGTAGTTAAGGACATCATTTAGGACAGTAATTAAGAAAGTTACATTAATTAACTTTTTAATTAGTGGAGTTAGGTGATTGTGTCAAATGGGAGAATTGAAGTTCTTCATGCGAGGAACCCATCCGAGCTTTGAGATTTCGAAAAAGCGTCCTTCAGTAATTGCTGTCGCGTAATGAAATTCAACCAAATGCAACGGCTTTCAACAGCGAAAGCCATCGAATTCGGTTGAATTTCATTACTTCGTAATTATTACTAGAGGCCGCTTTTTCGAAATCTTAATGTTGGGATGGGTTTCTGGCACGAAGAACTTCAATTCCCCATTGACACAGTCACCTAACTCCACTAATTAAAAACGTTAATTAACTTAACTTTCCTAATTACTGTCTCAAGTCATGTCTCTAACCATCTTAAGATGCCTAGTGCTACAGAAAAAGTCATTCACTCATTTTGGACGTCTCAGAAGAATATGGCAGTTGCCTTCTTCCATGTTTCTGTTTAGCTTTCGCCATTGAATTTGGTTGAATTTCATTAGTTTGTAATTATTACTAGATGCCACTTTTTCGAAATCTCAAAGTTGGGTTGGGTTTCTGACATGTAGAACTTCAATTCTCCCATTTGATACAACCACCTAACTCCACTAATTAAAAATTTATTAATTCAGCTTTTTTTAATTACAGTCCCAAATAATTTCTTTAACCATCTTAAAATCTCTGCCACTACAGAAAAACCAATTCTGAAGGCAGCAATCAAATATCGCATTTTCCTGATTTTTTGAGAAGGTTGGACACATTTCTTGAAACACCCTGTATATCTGTCACAAACGAGCGCGTTATAAAGCGCGCGCGCGGCCGCTTTCAAACAGCCGAAGCAGAGAACGGCGCGAGCCGCTCGCCCAAGAATTGCGAACGACGAAAGAACAAGTATCAAAAGACGCCGACGCGCCGCATCCTCTTCGCCCACTCGAGCAAGACGCAGACAACGCGATGAAACGCCCGGCAAAGCCTGGAAACAACGGGAAGAGAAGCGTGATGCAATGCCAAGCGACGACGCCGCGATTAGAACCTACGAGAAAGCTCTCGCCCTTTCCCTAACCTTGGCTGTACTACACGCCGAAGACCGCTCCCGACGCTTCTAGAAACCGGGAGAGAGGGGATAAAAGCGCGCAAACGACGACCAGTCAGTCAGACAGGAGTGAGTCAGTCGGCTCGGATATGGTGAAGTAGGCTGAGTGTGGCCCCGTCAGCCAAAGAAGACGTGTTTATGATGGTGTGCGGCCAGTCGATCGTCGATCTGGAAGAATGAGATGACGACGCCGTGTGAGCCGTGACAAGTTACGACGACGGTTGAGCAACGACAGACACTGCTGGAGTTGGCGTGAGTGTTTCCTTGAAGAGAAGCATTCAAGTACCGTCCAAGAATTGTGGACTGGATACGCCATTGTATATTCTGGACTTTAACTGTCCTTGAATAGTTGTAATGCATGCGATTGCATTTGTAGCATGTGATCTGTTTGTTTAGTTCCCGTTCTGTAAACACCATCTGAGTTATATTGTGAAGCTGTAACTGGTACCAGCCTAGTGTGCATGTGTTTGTGACGTTTGTACTGCCATAACTGAGGATATATTTCGTTTTCGTTTGTGTTATCGACTCTTGGATCTGACTTGGTCTTTGGACCACAACCGGCGTTCGCTGGCGCACCAAAAGGACCAACTCTAAATTGTCCGCGCTTTCGTGGTGCGTTTTCGGAGGGCCGAGACGCCAGTCCTTAGAATCCGCCCGGCGATTGCCAACCCGATTAACGGGAGAAGTGACAATATCGCATGTTTGACATGCATGCATGCATGTGCAATCCGGTATGTACCATGCTAATGAAACGTATATTTTGGAATATACGATGCATGACCTGTCATTTATGTTCATCACGCGCTAGTATCATGTCATACCAATTTTGGTATATATCCAGTTAACAAAACGGCCGGCAGCGCACCATGACAGTGTCATATAAATCATGTCGCACATGATGATGTCGTCATGATATTCATGTTAGCACCTCTCATTTATGTTCGCCATACAGTCGCGTCGCGCAACACTAATACGTAAAACCTCGGTGATACGAATCTCGAGGGGTTACCAAAAATATTCGTATCATCCGAAATTCGTATCACCAGAAAACATGAAAAACTAGTATGCGAATAAAAGAAAGTTGGCATACGCTTTGATTCAGTGTTTCTCAGGGCCGCAGCGACGTCATGAACACCTCTGAATGATTGCCAGTAAAGTTTTTAGACGTCAATATCATGCTTGTGCTCGTAAATATACCGTGCGTGCGCGCGTGTGTTATTAATGAATCAGATTTGTTGTGCCCCGTGACCGCTAGTATCCCCTTCCTAATCTTGCTACGCTTTTCTGCATAACAAAAGAGTACTGCAGCGAAAGTGACTTAAAAAGCGGTTTGCGCACGATAGATTGATGCCAAGCTCCTTCGCGAAGACCGTCCGCTTCGTCTCTTGGGGTCTTCGTCCACCTTTAATGGCAGTTCATGACGGACCCGCAGCCCAAGTTTCAGTCTTGTTTCCTAGAACGTCTGATTGCGGGGACATGGCTTGCATAGACGTGGCAGGCACGTGTTTACACAGTACAAAGACGCTGCTGCCTCGAGCACAGGAGCACGCGTCAACACGCCGGGAAAAAAAAAAGCGCGACGTCAACGTCATTTGTAATCTAAACGCGAAGACGCCTCAAGGCCTCCAAGATTCGCGCGCACTATCTCGGAGGCAACGACGCACCGTTGATGGTCGCGCAGCGCGCATGCCCGCGTCCGCGCGTGACTGCAACGTCTTTCGCGAGAGCGCGGGCAGCACCTGTTCGTACCTGTGCGCTAGCGCACGTTCGTATGAAACGTCGCGGGCTGCAAACATGGGCGTCCGGAGGGGGGTGCAAGGGGGGGCAGCTGCCCCCCCCCCCCTTGGAATTCTGGATAATAATTTTCTATGCAGTAGCAGTAAGCTACACAGCTTGATTAGCACACTCCAGTCCCGCATATCTGCGTGAAACATCATTCAGGATTACCAGCCAGCTTTGCACGTTACATACTGCTATGGACTAATCTTGCCGGTCATGTCACGGCAATGAAACAAAAGCTACCTATGCTGTATGCCCCCCTTCCCCTCCCCCACCCTCTGCTGATGCACCCCCCTGGAAAAAGTTCTGCGGACGCCGTTGGCTGCAAATCGGTTCGCAACAACCATACTCCAATACATTGCAGGCTAATGGGCGTTGGCCGGGACCACATAAAAATTCGTATCACCCCGAAATTCGTACGAGCCGTGATCGTATCACCGAGGTTTTACTGTATTGGTGTATATCAAGCTAACCAAACGGCCTCGAGTGCAACACGAGCGTGTGATGTAAATCATGTCGTACATGACATGCGTGTCATGGTTTTCATGTTACCACTTGTCAATCATGTTCCTCATACAGTCACATCGCGCAATACCAAATTTCCGGTATATGAAGTGAGCGAAACGGCAGCGATCGGACAACGAGCGTGGCATGTAAATCATGTCGTATATGACATGCATGTCATGATTTTCCCGTTACCACCTCTGATTTACGCTCATCACAGTCGCGTCACGCATATCAATTTTGGTGTATATCAAATGAGCGAAACGGCAGCGATCGGACAATGAGCGTAGTATGTAAATCATGTACATGACTTGCACGCCATGATTTTCTAGTTTCCATCTCTCATTTACGTTCATCATATAGTTGCGTCGCGTAATACCAACTTTCATGCATATCACGCGAGTGAAACGGCAGCGACCGGACAATGAGCGTGGCATGTAAATCATGTCGTACATGACTTGCATGTCATGATTTTGCCGTTACCACCTCTGATTTACGTTCATCATAGGGTCTCGTCGCGCAATACTAATCTTGGTGTATATAAAGCCAGCGATACGGCCGCGAGTGCACCATGAGCGCAGCATGTAAATCATGCCGTACATGGAATGCATGTCATGATTTTCATGTTACCATGTGTCAGTTATATTCGTCATACAGAAATGTCTCATCATACCAGTTTTGGTATGTATTCATTCATTTTAAATGGCCACGAGCGCCCCGAGACCATGTAATGTAAATCATGCTGTACATGACATGTGTATCATGATTTGCACATTAGGACCTATCAGTTGTGTTCATCATACACTATTGTCACGCGATACCAATTTTGGCATATATCAAATTAACGAAACGGCCGCAAGAGCCCCAAGACCATGGCATGTAAATCATGCCGTTCATGACATGCATGTCATGATTTTCATGCTAGGACCTGTCATTGATGTTCGTAATACGTTCATGTTATGTCATACCAATTTTGGTATACATCCAATTAACGAAACGGCCAGGAGGGCTCAAAGTCGTAAGCTAGATAGATAGATAGATAGATAGATAGATAGATAGATAGATAGATAGATAGATAGATAGATAGATAGATAGATAGATAGATAGATAGATAGATAGATAGATAGATACACTGAAAGTCGCAGAACTTCGCTAAGAAATGCTTCGCATTTAAAAATTTTCGGGGGGGGGGGGGGCACGGGAGCAGTTTCATCTCTTTACACGCAGAAATGTTCAAGAAAACATGGCTGATCCCTCCGTCATGGGAATCGGTATAGACCAGAACACAGCGAATTCCATGCGCATCGCCATATTTGCATCGCGCGTCGCGCCATCTATCGCACACGCGACGAAACAACATGCGCGGGCTGCCACGCCAGTAGACGCTACGCAGAGCAAACGTGAAACTCCCGAAACTCAGCCCGTCGGAGAGCGTGTTTCGCGTCTTTTCTGGCCTGGACATTTTCGCTGATTTTATTGGAACATCAAGAACATCTTGCTCACGCAAGTCCGCAATGTATACAGTACGTGCTGAGTGGGCTGCGGAAGCAACCTCGTCAGATACGTACGCTGTTACATTTGTAAAAAAAACGTTCTCGCTGTAGTACGCGTGAATCGTAATTGCAGTGCAGCTCGCAAAAGAGTGAAACGATGTTTTGTTGCGCCATATTAGAAGTTATGCACAAAGTTTTGTGAAATGTGATCATTCCAGCATGCATCGCGTAATAATTAGGACTACGCTCTAGGGGTAGTTTCGCGGAACGTAATTTTTCTTTGACGAGCGCTCTTACAATAATGCGTCTTGCTCACAAAAGCGTGCTATCAGATAGTATAACCTGCAGTATCGTTCAGCGATCCCTTTTGGAAGCTACCTGCGCGATTTTATTCTTGTAACGATGGTGCCTTACAAGCGAAACTGCGCTACTCTTAGTTAAGCCGGTTAGCTACGCCTGCGACGTAAAGGACACTGGCGCGAGTTCTGTTTACTTACGTGCCAATATATGTATTATGTGTAGCTGGATGCCTCGTGTCCAAATAAATTTGGGGACATCAAACACTGCAATGAAAGCACGAAATTCTGACCAGCTGTTGAGGAGCACCGTGCCATTTATTACCTTTTGAAGACGAAATCTCGAAGGCGTGGATGCCATCAAATCACTAAAGCTTAATACTACGTTGAAAGTGGCAAAGCATGCTGATTGCTTGGGCTTGAAAGCACTACCTTGCACTAGACTTTCGTCAAAGGAAACGCTCAAAGGTATGAAGTGCACCCCCACACAACGCTCGCGCCTGCCTTCAACCCAGCTGCGTGTCACGCAAATTAGGTTCGCAAAATGAAATAGGTGGACATCACACTGCAGAATACACGCAGTTAGTGTACTTACTCGCGCATTTTCACTCGGCTCCTAGTTTTTTTTTTTGCTTGAATCACAGTTATCCACTCGCGGCGAAGCTGAAAACACCACACCGGCACTATTTCCGTGGCGCGTCGTAATAGTCGCAGACAACGCTAATATCCTCTTGTTGCGCTGCTTGTTTTGGCATCCAAAGACGACGCAGTAGTGCGCAGACGAGCTCTTACACGCTGAAGCGGCGGTGAACGGGTGCTTTTTCGCACTTTAAAGCCTCAGAACTACAGCTTGCCCTGTGTACTTGGTGCAGCCCGCGCGCGCCTTGGCAGCCCCGGTCAGCCCGGCGTCTGGGTACGAGAGTATCCGCTCGGCTCGGCAGCAGCCTGGGTGCGAGACAGGCGTGCTCTGGTGTATAACACGATGGTGAAACGTGTCTTCGCAGAAGTAGTGCTTATTGTGCAGTGATATATGAGAGCTTGTACAATGTCTATTTTTGTTTGGCAGCTACAGCACCGTTTTGACATGGATGCACCCATGTTGACGGCATGTCTCTATCGCGACGACTAACGTCCATGATCAGGATTATACCGTTGTGGTAGCTGACGTTGTGAACATATATTTGGACACAGCAAATCGTGAATCCCGCGTAAGGATGATATCAACAAGCTCATAATCAACATTGGTACCCGGTATGCATTTCTTCAAAGCGTCGTCAATTAAGGAGAGAAACGGCATGGTATGCGCTTCCTAGTAATGGGTGACCGACGCCTGCGCTCATGCATACACTATACCACACACTACGCTTCAGCAACACGGGAGGTAGAGGTTCGTAGCCTGAGCCGCAAACGCGTGCGTCCCGCTGTGCTCTGTCTCGCAGGCGCTAGTCTCGCTCCACCAAGGCACGACATTCACCCGTCGAAATCGCGTCCTTTCTGCAAAGCATATTGCAGCAGTTTTGTTAGTTGGTGCTCTCGCAATCGAAGCAGTCGACGGCGGAGAAATCCCGTTGGTGCATGTGGAAGCTGCACTACTCCGATGAGCCAACGCACGCTCACACGAAGCGAAAGGCAAAGAAAGAACGTAACCAACGTAACTGCGTCAAGGGTGCCTCGGCGACGCCCAGCGCGGCCAGTGTACCCGCCGGTATCGAGACGCTGTAACCATGACCTCCGATATCGCGCGCAATCTCGGAGGAAGCGCTAGTAAGTGTCGATCGTGAAGCATTACTTCTTTTCACCTCTCACAGACGGCTGCACCGCCCCGCTCCGCGCCGCCTACCTACACCGCCAACAGAGAGCACCGTGCGAAAGATAATGTGTGAAAGATATAAGGCGCGTTCGCGCCGTGTCCAGTCTGCCGGGTTAGCTTAGTCGGTAGGGCGTCGGGTGGTCGCCGTCGCGGCCGCGAAATAGTGGGTTCCATTCCCGGGGGGGGGGGGGAATCTTTTTCTTAGTTTTTTTCTTTCTCGCCCATTGGCGTCCATGTTATCAACGTCATATCCGTGACGGATGTACTTGGTGGACCCCGATAAAAAACACTTTCGTGTTAAAAGACGGGCGAATTCATGACTGTAAAAGGTTTACCCAATTTAGCGAAATAAATATTAACAAAATGACAGACATTTCGGCACATATGCACCCACACACAGACACGCAGACAGACAAACACACACACACACACACACACACACACACACACACACACACACACACACTTGTGAAAACTTCGAAAGTACTGCAATGTAGGAAAGAAAAGTATTTCATTTTTCCTGACAGTTTCGGCCGGTGGCCCCGTCGCGGTGGTCTAGTGGTTATGGCGCTCGACTGCTGATCCGAAGGTCGCGGGATCGAATCCCGGCCGCGGCGGCTGCACCTTCGATGGAGGCGAAAATGTTTGACGCCCGTGTACTTAGATTTAGGTGCACGTTAAAGAACCCCAGATAGTCGAAATTTACGGAGCCCTCCACTACGGCGTCTTTCATAATCATATCGTTGTTTTGGGACGTTGAACCCCAAATATTATTATTAGTTTCGGCTGATGGTCCAGCCTTCTTACGTAAGTGACCTGACATTACACGACCCGCAGCAGAAGGCCGCCGATCCAGTTCGGGAGCCCAACGCAGAATTTAAAAAAAAAAACGAAATAACGAAGGAAGCAACAGCGACAATTGCTGGGGCCTTCTTCAGCGGCTGCAAAACGAGGGAGAGAAAGAATAAAATAAAAAAAAAAGTGGAAAGAAATAGGAAAGGCTGAGAGCCACCGGATGCGGGCGGCCGCCCTGAAGGAAAAGGGGGAAAGAGAAGGGCCGCTTCTAGACACCACACATTTGGAATCCAGGTTCAGATGGTTCGGCAGGTAGTCCTCCGTTAGTCAGCCATGCCGGGCCGTACAGACAGGAAGTATATATATATATATATATATATATATATATATATATATATATATATATATATATATATATATATATATATATATATACACACACACACACACACACACATTATAGGGAGTCCCAGATATCACGCAGCACGATTTAAAAAAAGAGGAACGTCGCGTTACGCGAAGCACGCCTAGTGCATATAGTTAGTAGTATACTGTAGTAGCCACTACTCATTTTTACGTTAATTAGGTATAGTTAATTAGTCGTAGTTGTGTTCCTAACTTGACAAATACTCACCTAATCTTGAAAATGTCAATGAGGCATATGTAGGGTAGGCATGCTCAAATGACATCTAAGTGCGCTATTTTCAGCAACGTACGAATTACATGCTCATTTTTCCGGCTGCTAAAGAAAGCACGCGAAATATGAAAAATAACACGTGACTGTGCACCCACCCGCGAAAGGTGGAAGCGTACTCTTGACTTGCTATCTCACAATGATCCTGTTTAAGGGCGCTGCTTCCTGATGCGCGCTAGAGTTACTGTATATGCTACCTCCTGCGATATATAAGTGGTGCAGGTCGGGTCTCCCTAACGGCCCTCTCGCATTCTGTATATGCTACCTTTAAATAGCATATATATAGTTACTGTATATGCTCCCGTAGGGAGCATATACAGTAACTCTACTGTGCGCTAAGATCCGCTGCAGTCTGTTCACGTGTCATTTTTCAGATTTCGCGGGCTTCTTTTATTAGCCAAAAGAGGAAGCGAGCAAAGAGATTAAAATAAAATTATTAATAAATAAATAACAAATAAAAATAAATAAGATCTCCTCGGAAGCGAGCACGCAATATTACGTTATTGAAAATAGCACAGTTAGATGTAATTTGAATATGCCTGCATATGCATCATTGACACTTTAATGATTAGGTGAGTATTTGTCGAGTTAGCAACATAATTAGGACTAATTAATTAAAACTCATTAACGAAAAATTTAGTAGTGGCTATAGGTGTGTTTCGCGTAATGACGTACCTCTTTTTTTAAATCGTGCTGCGTCATATTTGGGACATACTGTAGAATGCATCTGTGTGTGTGTTAATAGTATGCAAACAGTTGTTTTGAAGACGGCAACTACTGTATGCTTTTGTATCGTATAGTCATCAGCAAGCTTAACTCGAACGCTCCGCAGTGTGTCCTGAAACTGGTTGATTGACGCCAGCGCCGCGTAGCTCAGGGTACATGTATGTATCCAAGATACACGTATCTTAGATACTGTCTCTTCGGGTATCTTGTATGTGTATCGTGTCATATATATATATATATATATATATATATATATATATATATATATATATATATATATATATATATATATATATATATATATAATATATATATATATATATAAGTTTGTCATATATTCCTTCTGTCATGAGACAATAATGAATGCTCGATTGCCTGTTTCCGACTTCCCACGTGATCTGCCCCTCACACTTAGGCCCCACGTTAACTATCTCAAGACTATGTTGCTCGCAGAGATCTAGCAATAACTTGCCATTGGTGTCTGAATATCCGTCAAGGTCATGAATGTGAGCGTTCATGTCCCCTAGAAGGATTATTTCGGCATCATGACTAAATCCTTTAATATCGGTGCTTATGCATTTCACTATCTGCAGATTCTTTTCTCTGCAGTTATTCCCCGTCCACAAGTAAGCTACACCTAGCCACGTTTTCTTTCCACCTACTGTGCCCGAAACCCACATGTGCTCTGAACACGTTTGTTTCACTCTATCCCATTTTGTTCTGCTATGAATTAGCATCCAAACACCCCCACCTCTCCTTTCTGATGTGATCTGTTACATCCTTCCCAAATATAATTGTCAATATGTGGTGGCTCTTCCAAGTCTCTAAGGTGTGTTTCTGTAACCGCATAAACACCTATCTGTTCCTTGTTTAATTGTTTAACTGTCCCTCAATCTCTAACCATTTTGCCTTTTTTTCTGCCACGCTGCATGTTTATGTAACTAATTGCAACAAGCGGCTTCTCCCTTCTTTTACCTGTTCTCTGGTTTTTGGCTATACTGCCTGTCAGAGTCCCCCTGGTTGTTTTCCTCATTACAAGCTACCCTGGGCACCGAAGGGCCCGCGTGCCCCCCAAAAAAGCTACTGCGCGTCCTGCAAGTCGCCAACCCACTTCATGACCAAGCCTCCTATCGCAGTGTATTCCGTCTCTTCGAAAACCACCCCACCTGTGCACCTCTCTGTTTATTTCCACTACCTCGATGCCTTTCTCTCGACTCATCTGCCATATCGCTTTGTTTGCGTCGACAACCGCTCTTTGCAGGTTGCCGTCACGCACCGGTACCTCCGGTATTGTGCATACCAATATCTGCACCTGAGGGGAAATGGCGCGCGTGTCATCGACCCCTTTCGCCAATGTGGTCGCTAGTTCGGCTGATTCTTCATTCAAGTCGTCGTTTAGACCTCCCGCGATTATCACGAGGGTACGTCCATTAGCCTTAGTTGCGAGTTTTGCGCTAGCTTGTCTCATCACTGATCCCAGCTCTGTCCCGGGAACTTCTCTTTTAAAGCTCGTTTGTCGTCTCTCACCCTTTCCTTGACTGCTTCTGCGCATCTAACTAAATTCGAGTCCCCGACGATTATCACGTGCTCCGACTTTTCTGCTGGACTGTCCCGCACCTGGCCACTGCCTCGGTTACTAGCGCGTGCCACTGCTGCTGTTTTGTCCCCTCCCCTTCCCAAAACTACTTCGCTGAAGCTGGGTCCTGTGACCCTTGCACCTGTTTTTTCCAAACCTGTTTCCCCCTTCGCGTCTACCACTGTGGGGGTCGATGCCCCGTTGTTCCCGCTGTCGCTTGCTTCCTTGTTCACCATGATTACCTTTGCTAACCCCTCCTCGGCTGACTTAAGCCTTTCCCCCATAGCCATCGTTTTTTCCCGCTCTGTCGCCAATGCATTCTCCAGCTCGGCGATTCTTACCATGAGCTCATTCTGGGCAGGCATCATTATTTCAATTTTCGCCTCTAACTCGCATTGCTTACACTTGGCGTCAGCTCCTTCTGTCTTCTCATCCGTGCAAACCTCTATTTTCCATCCCATTCCGCACCCTGAACACTTTACGGTCTTTTTGACCATGGCTAGATCGTTCACAGGGCGGATTAGATACACTTAAAGCCAAATGGTATCCTCGTGGTGGGAATCGTTGCGCATTCAATCGGACGAACACAGGAAGGAAGGACAGAGTAAACGGAAAGAGCGCAAACTATCAACTGGCTTTATTCATTTGGTCGCTGCATATATATGCACTTTTTATCACACGTCCCAAATAAAACGAAAGAAGGGGAGAAGAAAAGAGGAGGAAACATGTCAAGGATACCTCACGTCAAAAACAAAAGCTGCGCAGAAAATTGCTTTCTGCGCTATACAGAGCAACAGAAGTGTCACTCACGCAGTTGTCGCCCAATTCCTTAATATAAAAAGCTTCTAACAGCTCACTCTCTCCTTGCTCCTTCCTAGAATTTTTACCTTTTTGAAGTCCGGCTCACACCCCATGCATGAGCTGCAATGCGCGGGCAAGTTCGCTCCTTCTCGTAATCGACGCAGCATGCTCCCCAACGCGCTCATTCACGCAGCGCCCTGTTTGGCCCACCAACTCGCCCAGCAAGAAGTTCTTCTAAAATACCAAATGGTATCACAAAACTCCGCAAGTATGCTACACTTTAAAGCACATGTGTACCTTTCAGCCACGTGGTGGCCGAACAAACAAATAATAAAAAACCCAAGTGACTGTCACACAGGAAACAGTACAAAGTTGTAAGCCCTATTAAGCTTCAATCTAGTGGCTTATGTACTTGTATAACCAGAAAAAAAAAGCTCGAATCATGCAAAAAAAAAAAAACTTATCTGACGCTGTCATTCCGAAGCCCACGAAAAACACGTCCGTCCTCTAGCTGAACCCTGCGCGAATGGTTTGCATTACACGACGAAACAGAATCAAGAAAGGTCCAGTGACGCAGTGTAGCCGTCGGCGGCCCGAATGAGCGCATTCGCGCCGTGTGCCGTTTTCTGCCGCATTCAGTCGCAAGCGGTGCTAAAAAGCGCCCCCTACGATAAGTTCGTTGGTTTCGAGTAGTCGGACTGGCGGCCGCATGGAGCAGTAAGCTCAGATGCACAATGGAGCCACCGCTGTCGGTTGTGCCGCGCTTTGGATTTCGGCCAATTGCTGGCGCGGCTGAGTTCTTCAGGCCAAGCAATCTGCGTAAAGGCAAGAAGCTCGTCAACGCCAAGTATGTTTACGACGTGCAGGAGATTGAAGGGACCGTTTCGGCGCGCTGCAACTCGCAAGTGTAGCGAATCTCATACGACGCTGAACTCGAGGTAATAGGAAAGGTAAAATCGATGAACGATTAATTGATTAATCGATTAAATGTCCACAATTAATCGATTAATCGTGATCGCTTTCCGCCGCTCGTTTAATCGAATTAATCGATTAAAACTATTCGATTAATCGATTACGGCAGCCCCCCCCAACCTCGCCCCTTGGCCGGAGCGCATGACTGCGAGGCGCGCTATCCTGAGACGCAGATGCCGTGCACATCGTCTCTCTTTCACTGCTTTCACTATAGCGCATATTCCTGCGCTAGCAGAACGAGCCCGGAGGTGGCGGCGGCCATACCCCATAGAGAAAGATATGATGTCGCCCTCATCTCCGTCGCGTACGGCATCCCACTCCAAGCCCTCGCCAATGCTTCAATCCCGGGCAGGAGGCGGCTCCACCCCATCGAGGCAGAAATGAACTTGCCCGCTTCTCTACGGCTCAGTCTACTGCTGCTACTGCCTTCACCTCCTCTCCATTAAAGGGACACTAAAGGCAAATAACAATTTGTCAGAGTGAAAGCTCAATGTATGACAACGTCTAAAACGGCAATATTATCAACAGCAGCGCCCCACTTATCGACAAATGAAGCAAAATGTATCACACGATAAGCGATGAGTGGGAAATTTTGAAAGTAATCCCGATGACCTGAGAGAGTCCGACTACAATTAATCACTCCTAATCAAAGTAGCTGCAATAAAAAAATAACCTTCCGTGCATCAAGAGACGTAATAAAATGCTGCTTGTTCGTTTCTATTTGATTCATGGAAAAAATAACCTCTTTGGCGTTGCCATGGTGAACGGCGCGCGTGGTTCAAAGGTTCCGTTTTCGCCGAACTGCGCTTCGCCCGGCGCCCTGCTTCGCTCACGCGGTTGCATCTCAGTGGTAGTTTCGGTATCGCGTACTGCCGCGTGTGTTTTGCGCGCTCGTGAAAGTCGGGCAACGTTGGGAACGGCAACAGTGACGTGAGAAAGGCCGCTTCCAGGCGGATGATTCGAAGTGCACGTGGTGTAGACCACTAAAACGTGCTTTTATTTCAAAATAAGCCCTTCCTTGGCACAAAAGTAGCACTACGAGGTTTCTGGACCGCTATTTCAACAATCAACGTCGACTTAATATTTGCCTTTAGTGTCCTTAAGCTGGTTGCCGTCGATCGCGCACCACGCGCGCTTCTACGCAACTGCTTTGCACCAGTTGCACTGGAGGACGATCCGATGAACCAAATGCCTTCTCAGTTCAAGACATACTATTGTAACCCTGTAGTCGATCGCCGCACCAATCCGAATTCACTTGAGACTTGGCACAGCATGCGAACTGGCCTAGATCATGTGTTTGACGTTGCAGTAGAGTATTTGCCAATTCCTGCTATGCCAGTAGCATTCGAGCGCCTGTTTTCGCATGCTGGATGTGTGGCAGGGGCGTAGCCAGAAATTTTTTTCGGGGGGGGGGGGGGGTTCAACCATACTTTATGTACGTTCGTGCGTGCGTTTGTATGTGTGCGTGCATATATACGCAAGCAAAACTGAAAAATTTCGGGGGGGGGGGTTTGAACCCCCCCAACCCCCCCTTGGCTACGCCCCTGATGTGTGGCGACCCAAAGGAGGTGTCGGTTGTCACCCGAGCATCTCGGGCAAGTGACATTCCTTCGCTCAATAGAAAAATACGTGTGGTTCGGAGCAGCAACCCCATGAAACAAAACAAAAATGGACTGTTGAGAAAGTTAGCAGCACGGCGATTCGCCAACTTTCAACACAGAAGTTTATTCTTTTCTGTAAATTTCACACGTGCCAGCGCATCGTCTTCTTGCTTATTTTGTTCGTGTTCGTTTTTCGCCGCGCTGTTTTATCGTGTTGCCGCATAAACGCATCTCTCCTTACATTTGATAAACGAGTAATTTTCGTCTCCTGTAGCGCAACTTTCTTTGTATTTTATTCAACCCTCGGATTTTACTCGTTTTTTGTATAAGTGCGGCACTGTAATATGCGCTGCTTTATTTCCTCACTGGTTCTTAGTACCGTTCTGTTTTACTCTTTAGCAAATAAAATATTATTTAGCAATGAAAGAGAGAGAGAAAATATATTACACGGCAGAGAGGGTTGTTTGAGCTAGCACGCCCCTGACTTCTACTCTGCACCGGGGAAAACGCAATGGGGGAAAAAGGGTGATGAAGTACGATGATGGAGAGGATTAGGTAATCCGTATATACATAATAAGACACGTTTGCTGGCGTAAAGAAGACAAGGACGCTAGTAACCATCTTTTATTATGCTGTATACCAACTAGCCCAACTGTCCTTCTTATAGGGTATACACCATTTTCATAATTGTTCAGCTAGCTTTCTTGTGATGCAGTTAGCCCAATTAATGGCAGCTAGTGACTTCTTCAAACAGAGTGTTCAAGCGCGGTTTGCTTGCGCTGGGACGCGGAAAATGTAGACTCGGCTCTCTTGACACGAACACGCATAATCGACAAACGCCAGCACCTGCAACTACGACCTCGTCTCCTTTTGAAGCACGAAAGTTGCTGCCATTAGTTGAGAGAAAATTTAGCGCAGGAATGCGCACTCGCGAATTGTGAAAAGGTTCTTATAGACCCTTTATGTAATCCGCAACATTACGCGTCGGTTTACCGAACGTCTAGCATCCAGTGCATTGCTCTTGAAGATGTGACCTTGTAGGGATAAATACAGCTTAGAGGCCCCCGTCCTCTGCTGTGACAAGAAAGAAGGACAGTCGCGAAATTTATGTTGTAATGTCTGATACACTGGATAGCGCTCACAGTTCAGGCTGTACGCACGATTGAAAAGGTGCGAGTGGCGCAGTGTTAAGGCAACGATAAGATCAAACCTGTGGAGTATACTGGCGCAGCTGCTGTTTGTTCTAGCCGGGAGGCAGAAACTCATGTCACTCTATTTCCCGCAGTTGCCTGTACCGATGGTCTGTTTGAGGCCAGCATGTTTCTGTGCAATCTCTTCATGGTAGGGGTGTGCGAATATTTGAAATTTCGAATATTTATCGAATAGTGTTTGCTATTCGATTCGATTCGCACTGAAATTTTACTATTCGAACTTCCCAAAAACAAATACAGTCAGTGTCCGATTGAAAGTGACCCCTTCAAATTGTCAATATGCTTCACCTCATTACACTCGTATTGCGGCAAAGCTGCCTTTCAAGCTCCATTACGGTCGAACTTTGCCAAGAGACAGTCAACGTCCGATTGAAAGTGATCCCTAGATTTTCAATATGCTTCACCTCATTACACCACGGTATTGAGGCAAAGCTGCCTTTCAAGCTCTGTTACAGTCGAACTTTGCCAAGAGAGAGTCAACATTAAATTGAAAGTGGTCCCTAGATTTTCAATATGCTTCACCTCATCACACCTCAGTATTGCGGCAAAGCTGCCTTTCAAGCTCTGCTACGGTCGCAAATGTGCTAACTCAAGAAAACGCTGGTTCCAACATGGAGATGAAAGATGTGGCAGAGGTGGGGGCTCAATTAATGCTGTTTTGGACCTGAAATTTAGGCAGGAAGTCCGAAAAATCGGAAGCCGAAGCTTTTTAGCATCCAAAATTTCAGATGTTCTTATATATCGAAGTCTACGAGGCAGATTTGGAACTCCGGACTTGAAGTCCGCCACATCAGTTGGGCTTCCACAGAAGTTGAAAGAGGAGGAGAGGCTGAGGAAATGGCATCTTTGCCTATCATGTGTAAAGTGTTGTCGGCAACACTTGTTGCACCAAATCATGTACATAAATAGAATTCGGCCTCTACATTGCCTCATTCTTGATGAGACAACTATGAAACACAACCCCACCAGTGCTTCATCAACCTAGCGAAAAGAAACACTTTCATGTTGCTATCTCATAAGTACATGCTTAGGAATCCTCTCCAACTTTTTTTTTCTGCAATTTCGCTTCGAAGTATTCGAAAAATATTCGAGAAATATTCGATTCGCACTCACACTTCGATATTCGAATTCGCTTCGCACCCAAAATTTTGCTATTCGCACAGCTCTACTTCATGGGTAACCTCAAGGGAAAGGTCGCGTCAGTCCGCAATTATAGTATTATGTAGGGCTTCCACAATATCTAACCGACAAACCGAGAAAAGATGTCGTGCTTCCGAGAGCGAGCGTCTTATTTCCTTCCTCTTCCTCCTCGTCTCTCTTGTCCCCAGGATTCCGGCTCACGCACAGGAGGCGCGCTTTCCCGCACGTTGGGGGCGGGGCCCCGCGTCACTCTATGGGACCGGAGAGCAAAACGATAATAACTCCTCTCCCTTTCCGATTTTCTCATTGCTTTCCCGGTTACAAGTAGCAAGTGTATGAACCTTTCTTTTGCCGGAGTTACAGTACCGTGGTTGTAATAGTGCGAGTTCCACGGCTTATTAAAATATAATGCACAGCGCCTATGGGCGCTCTCTGAAAAATCGACCGTTTTACCGCATTTGAATCGCTACCGTGGAGACGTGCTTGGAGATATCTAATTGCTTTCTGGGATTTAGATACTGGCATGTCTTTAGGTCATGATGGTATAGAGCATGTTTTATTCGCGTGGTAAAAAAAAGTTCCCCGGCCGGTTTTGTTCAGGGTGCGACAGCCGTCAAGCCCTCGTAGCTCCATCTCGCGTTGAGATGGTGTACTCTACGGTGCCACGTAAAATTGAATTAGGGTACGCGTGTTAAGAGAGGATTCCTGTAGAAGGTACTTTTATGGCCCCGCGAAACAATATTTAGGGTTCGTTAAGGTAAAGATCGATAGTATGGCGCATCAATAGGGTATTGTTAATAAAGGACGAAATGCACGTTTCCGAACATTCAGTGTCTGTATCACAAAGACCCCTGAATTTACAGCACGTTCTCGAGCTTTACAGGTTAAATGGTAGTTATAGTTAACTACTAATTAGTTAGTGCTAATTAACTAATGCATCCCAGGTTAGGCTTTGAAATTGGGATTAATATTCACCGACCGCGATACCACGGACGGTGGTATCAACTCGCCGTCCGCGCCGCTTAAATCCGGCGTACCTCAGGGATCAGTCCTCGGGCCTCTTTTCTTTTCGGTTTATATCAGTAGTATCACCCGTGATATACCAGTAAATCTAAGGCTTTTCGCAGATGACTGCGTGCTTTAAAGTAGTTAACGCTCCAGCGACCGGGTTTTTTTTATATAACTCTTTATCTATGATTCAAGATTGGTGCGCAAAATGGCAGATGACCATTATCCCGAGAAAACTATGGCGATGACCATAACCCGCAAAAAAGATCAATTAAAATTTCAATACGACCTAAGCAATCAACCCTTGTCCTTTGTCTCGTAGTATACGTACCTTGGCCTTGTCACAACATCTGATTAGGATGAAACGAACATGTGTATTATACAGGGAAAAAGGCTTTGACAAAACTAGGCTACCTCAGACGGGCACTCGCTAAGGCATCCGGCGAAACTAAATTACTCGCATATGAAACGTACGTAATACCAATACTAGAATATTCATCGGCTGTCTGGGATCCGCACACGCAAGCTAACATAGATAGACTTGAATCAGTACAGCGAAAAGCTGCGAGATTCATATTCAATGCCTCAACGTTATTTATTTATTTATTTATTTATTTATTTATTTATTTATTTATTTATTTATTTATTTATTTATTTATTTTAGGGAAAAACTGCCAGTATGAGTGCCAGACTTTGGGCAGGGGTGGGCGGTGCAGTGAACGTAACAGTGTAACAGCGTAACGCGATGATCACAACGCAAAAAAAGAAAAGAAAAAGAAGCAACACGAAATACGGTCCACAATCCCAAGAATAGCCATAATACACAAAACAAAACAAAAGTTATAAAAAAACAGTGCACACTAGGTTATGTTGTTTGCGTAAAAAGTAAAAAGAAGTGGCCCCCAAAACCAACCGTAGTGAAAATAAAGTCGGCAATAATACAAAACTGCAGAAGCCAGACATGGAACCTCAAACAATCAGTCTGATCAAGATGGGTAAATAAATAAATAAATCCACTTGGGCTTTTTTATTACGCAACTCTTGAAACAAACGATAGAAATTAAAAACATTAAGGGAAGTAAGTTAAAAGAGGTAGAGATGTAGCGCTGAAAGGCGGGGAGGTTAAATTTTTTAGGAATAAATAACCCTATTTGCACTGTGTTATGCCTACGGTAGCCGGAATAACAGGCATACGTAACAGGGAACGGAGTTTATTACGTTTAAGAAAGGCATTTGGCGCGCAGCGCGGTCCGAATGGTCCGAGCGCTGGCTTTCGAGTCCGTTGTGCGCCATAAACGGGGAAAGGAGCACAAAGGACAGGCAATCAGTACGCGGGTGTCACCACCCCGGCAGTCAGTCAGTCCCCGGGCGCGCGGTGTCAAGTGTCGTCCGGCAGCACACATAGAAGGTGTGTGTGTGTGTGAGGGGGGGGGGGGGGAGGGGGGGCGCATCCCTGCAGCTGGCTGTAAGCGGGAATGCTCGGTCTGCACGCATGTGTCACGCGGGGCTCTGTGTGCTTCGAGTAACTTTTTGTACCGTCTAAGCGCGCTGTGTCTCGCTCAGTACCCCCGTTCACTTCAACGAGCCAAGATCTCCGGCCGATACTTTTTTTTTACGATGGCCGCGATCCATTCGGGCTTCCTGTGAAACTGGCGGGCGACAGTGTTTCACCAATGCACATGTTCTTGCTTTCTCCCGCTTTTTTGTGCCTTTTAGTTTTCTTTTTTCTCTTTTCTTTTTCTTCTTGCGCCAGCGGGTTAAATATTTGTACCATTGTGAGCATTGTGATATTGCTGTCAGCCATGTGTTGATAAGTGTCCATTTCTGGGTTTTGTTAGCTTGGTATGTTGATCATTTGGCTCTTGGAAGGAGGAAAAACCAAGTTGTCAGTATATCGTGGTTCATAAAACGACCATTTCTGTTTGACTACCGATGTGTCATTTGTCAAGTTTAAGCGCATTTATAAGGCAGTTGGTTGCAAAATAAATCCAGTTGTAAGTCAGCGCTCGTTTGTGTTGCGTGTTCTTGTCCATTGTCTCAGTTGCGCTGTGCCTTCCCATTGCTATGAACCAACTCGCCCAGACCAAAGTCTTACTTAAACAGTTTTTTTCTCTCTTGCGAAGGTAGCGAACCAATACGTGTATCGGCTTGCGCGTTCTTTCTTTTTTATAATTTTTTTCTTCCATTAACCAGGGCTTTAATGACTGTCCTCCCCATACATGCTCCCCATGTGTGAGTTTTGTTTTATGCTCATTTTTAGTGTTCTGTCCTACGTGTATTCGTTGGCCACAAGAAGGGACCTCCTCCTCCTCTATGGGCCGCGCAGATGGGCGAGTTCCCCTTCGCTATGGGCGCCGGGAAGAATAAAGCAGGCAGCACCACTTAACTGCGCTATGCTGTTCGAATACAAGAGGAGACACGCGACTTTGAACTCGTCGAAACAGCTCCCGGCCGTGCCGCTGGCACAGCAGGCGAAATGCGACACTTTGCGCCTACGTGCCCAGGGGGGGGGGGGGGGGGGGGGGGGGGGGGGGGGCTTCGACGCCTATTTTCCTAGAATGTGTCGAATGTGGGCTTCGGACCGCAGATTTATGAGTCTCGGACTGACATGATGTTTACGCTCGGGCCCTCAATAGCTGACCAGACCCATGCTCCAAGGCGAGAGGGGAGCCTGGTCTGCAGCCGCTGTTCGAAACCACGGTTAGCTCGAGTAGCGAATCGAAGAACAGCCCCCCACGACTTCGCGAAACCATTTGTATGTGTGTTCGTACCTGTGGCCAAAAAGGAGAGTGCGAAAAGCGCGGGAAGGACAGAGACAGCGAGAAGAGCGGGGAAGGCGCCACTCCACCGCATGACCAAACCTCTTATCGAAGTGAATCCCGTCTCTACCGTCTCTTTGGAAACCACCCCACGGATGGATGGATGGATGGATGCTATGAGCGTCCCCTTTATAACGGGGCGGTGACAAGTGTGCCACCAGGCTCGACAAAAAAAAAAAATTCCCTTTACTCTTCTTTTTCTTAGTGTTGGCCTAATGTCTCTACTTCAATTAAATCTATCTTACTACACGAAAAAAAAACGTAAATTCTCAGCCCAGTTCTCTGCCCTTTACGGCAGAATGTCATTTTTTCCCCAATATTTATTTTTGTCCTTTCTCTCCAATTTTCTGCCACCAATACTCTAACCTTCTCTTATTTATTTCGATCGCGGGTGTGTTCAGCTTTCCACTGTCGTCTCTAAAACCCAAGGCTTCATGTAGGCTCGCGCCCAAACGTACACCTGGGTGGATATCAAGGGCGTCCGCAGAACTTTTTCCAGGGGGGTGCATCAGCAGTGGGTGGGGGAGGGGGGCATATAGCATAGGGAGCTTTTGTTTCATTGCCGTGACATGACCGGCAAGATGAGTCCATAGCAGTATGTAACATGGAAAGTTGGCTGGTAATCCTGAATGTTGTTTCACGCGGATATGCGTGACGGGAGTGTACTAATCAAGTTGTGTAGCTTACTGCTACTGCATAGAAAATTATTATCCGAAATTCCAAGGGGGGGCACCTGCCCCCCCTTGCACCCCCCTCCGGACGCCCATGGTGGATATTCCCACATTCAATCAGAACATGCTCCGCCTTTTCCTTAATTTCCCCGCAGCATGTGCATTGTTCTTCTTTACTGAATCTCGCGTTATAACTACGCGTTCTAAGGCAACCGATTACGCTTCAAACAGTAAAGCGCCACGGGCGCTGTGTTCACAGTGCTGCGGGCGGCGGCTGTGGGGAGAGTGCGCGGCGGGGGTTTCCGTGCTGACACGGCAGTCATCGGGAAAAGCTGTTCCTCTCGGAGCCCGTCTGCTCGGTAGTGGGAGGAGAAAAGCGAGGAACGGGGGGGGAGGGTTCAAAGTTATGCGGCACGTGGTGGACGTTTCGGGAACTAGCCTCTCGTGGGCCGGAATCCTGGCCTCATTACCTTTCTCGGGATTTCCTCGCCCTCCGCCACACTGCATGTTTCAGCTGCGACTTTCCAACAGTGTGGTCCCCGAACGCGCCTCCGGTTTTGATGAGCTCGTGTAGGCATGGCGTCGAAAGATACGACCTGCGGCCAAATAGTCTAGGGATGATGGCCACAGATGCTTGAATCCGCGACATCAACCAAAGACGACGGGCCGCTTGTGTCCAGTGTGCGAAAGTGGGAATTTCGTACACTGTACACAAGGGGCCCGTCGTTGGCACTTACGAAAGTGGGAATCTTCGATCGTCAGCACGTCTGATAAAAAGATTTGGGTCCATATCAAACACGAACGATGCCTCTCAAACAGAGATATCGGTTTTCAAGCACCCATAAAAAATGTAGATAATCGATTAAAACGTTCCAGCGAAAACAATTAATCGATTAAAGGCTAAATCGATTAACGATTAATCGATTAAAATTTTAATCGAGCATCCCTACGATGAAGTTCTACGAGGCATGCTTTGCGCGATTAGCGACAGTGCATAAACTAAGAGATTGCTGTTAAGAAAAGCCGGAAATGGTTGCATTACACGACGAAACGGAATCAAGAAAGGTCCTGACGCAGCAGGGTAGCCGTCGCGGCCGCGGCGGCCCTAATGAGCGCATTCGCGCCGTGTGCCGTTTTTCTGCCGCATTCTGTCGCAAACACACATTTGCACCATGCCCGGTCGTAATTTTCAACATTTGCTTCCAGGGAATTCGTCAAATTCTGTCAGCCTGCGGTGGCGGTCGAGGAGCGACGGCGCGCAATGTTTGTTGTGTGGCGAAGCGAGTATTGTCCGGAAATTAAAAGTGGCGCTCTTTTCTGCGCCCCAGTAAGCACGGCTCACAGTACAGGAATAAAACGAGGGGCTAGCGGGTTAGGAGGCACACTACAAATAACGATGCTCCCTTCCACATTTTCGCCGCACCTAGACGAGCCCACACTGCTTTCTCCTGTGGACAGTGCATCAATTCATGGTTTGGGCTTTTTTTATTGCTGTACAAAGGTGATTTTTTAGCGGAATACCCCCTCCTCCTCATTTCACTTACCGTGGCGTGTTAACCCTGCCAAATTTAAAGATAACGCTAGTCGTTTTTTTTTTTTACGTTTGAAAATGTTTGCCATGGTTCGACCACCCACACGGTAAATATTTCTGACCGAAACAACAGCAAGAAAGGGCAATTGAAGTAAACAATGAAAACAAAAGGAAGCAAGAAGTGATGTAATTAAAAACAAAGTGAAGTAATACATGAAAATTTAAGTGTAGGTAGTACAATGCAGCAGCCAATATTTCATCAAAATAAATGAAACTTCGCTTTCATTGATGCTCAATACAATGATGAGTTGTTACAAAAGTCGTCAGGACTGCACACAGGGAATATCGAAAGTAATCAGCACGTTACGTAGCAGACCGCGTTTTTCTCGCGTACTCACTTCACGCGTCGCACGGCACGTATCCAGCGGTTCCGTCGCTCCACTTCGTACAGCTTTCCAAGGAACCGGTAGAATCGCACATTAGAATCCTTACCCTCATGTTCGAGGCAATTAACCACTAACAATAACGGCGGCGACCGCGCTTCGGGACCGCGCGCTGCTCAGAGCCGTCTCCCGGTCCGCCTGCTTTCGGCACGGTTTCTTGAAGCAGGGATCGCTCGTAAAACATGTCAGGCTTTGCAGGCATAGCGGACAAGTTTCTGCGTACGTCTTAAGCACTTTTTGAGTCTGAAAACTACGCGCAAAATTAGGTAACACGCTGAACTGTGTAACTCACCGGTCGGCGTCCATTTTTGACTACCCAACCAACTTCGGCGCACGCCACAGACTCCGCCATCGTAGGACAAATTTTATTACATAATTACGTTATGGCTGCGTTCAAGTAAAAGTTTGCCTGACTCGTTAGTTTCCTGGTCTGCAGCCGACAATACCACTGTCGAATGTGGGGGGGTCCGCCCCCTAGCATTTCCAGTAAGGTGGGGGGGGGGGGGCTAGCTCCCCCTTGGACCCCGGTAGATACGCCTATGAGCCGTGATTCATTGGCAGTCATGCATTACTCACATAGTTCACGGAACCAATCTGTATCCAGCAAAAATAAAGATAAACAAGTCTAATGGACGCTGCAAGCGTAAACCCGCGAGAAAAGTACGCGTTCTAATCGACGGTAACTCTTCAGTGTTATGCAGACCTATGTGGTAAACGGCACTACACCGCGAAACTCTTGTCACGGGTTCTTGTGCTGGCTTGTAGCACTCTTTTTCAAAAGTTAGAGGCGTAAAAATACAGTTTGGACGCTCGCGACGCCCGCTAACTACGTGCTTTGAAGTACAGCGGAACGAAGAAACCGGCCTGCTGTTCTTCTGCTGCCACCTGTCGGAGAACTAGCAACAACTTGAGAGCTTTTGAGAAACGTGCGGCGCATTGGCGAAGCGGCCCGTTTGGCAAACTACGGTGTTTTTTTGGTAATTTTGTGATTTTGTTTCTTGAAGTCAATATGGCAGCGCCCACAAAAATGCGAATGGGGGCCGTTTGTTTACGTTGAGCCACCGCAAAGAAGTCGCGTCTCGGACGCTCGACCGCCGCCTTGTGCAGGTTTTCCGCTTCAGTCGCCCTTCTTATCCTGGATAATCTACCTCCCCACACCTAAGTTATGATTTGCGCTTCGAAGAATTGCTACTGGCCGGAGAACCAAGAACCTCGTCTCCTCACCATGCCGGCCGTTTGCGCTGCCTACGGCTGAACGAGCATCGGCGGCCGAGGCGATGTGCTCTTTCACAACTTCCAACATGAGAAAAACAATCTGCTCAGTGGATCGCTGCTGTGAAAGGAGATAATTTCAAGCCTTCGATTACCACTATTCTCTGCTCAAAATATTTTCGGGACAGTGACTACTACCATGTGCAATGGGATCTCCGGTGAAGTCTGCGCGACTAAGGCTTGGCGTCGTGCCGTCGATGTTCGTTTACGAACGGAACGAATCGCAGGCACCGAGAGCAGCATTTCCGAAGCGGCGAAAACATGAGGTGAGATGTCGAATGTTGGAGCTTACTGGGCTGCATGTATAAATATGTTCATGGGGTCATTCTACTCTGCGAAGGTAGATGACCAGAGAAGCTGTATCACGCGGCACGGAGGTGACGCGGAATTTCGATGAAAGGTTGAGAAAGTAACTTTAAATGCGAAGCATTCCTTAGTGAACCAAAGGCACTTGGACCGCTTCTATCTATCTATCTAGCTGCCTACATCTGGGCGCTTTAGTGATCGACGATTCAACATGGTATGTACCAAAAATGGGATAGGAGGACATGTGTATGACGAACACGATTCACAGGCAATGACATCATTAGCGTGAAAAACACTGCACCTAAGCCGTAGGACGACGCATCGCCAAGCATTCGAGCAGTTTCCTGACATCATAGAATGGCAGCGCCTTTCTGCTTGTGAGCAAATGTTTCTTAGCTTTAAAAGTGTCGCTGCGTTCTTGATACATGCGTATGGCCAGGAGATAGCCGGGGACTAGATAGCGAAGATAAGACATAGCGCTACAAGAGCCCAAAACAAACTAAACTCTTTATTTCCCGCGTCCCCATCTTTCAGTCCTCAGGCGTGACGCCACAACACACAAAGCAACAGAGCCGCGCGGGGGCACTGCATGTTAGCCATTACATTGTGACACTCCTCCCCTCTTAAGAAGAATAACTACGGGGATACCTAAGCACTGGTTTCCTCGACCTGTTGCTGCGTCACAACCTGGTGTGCAAGGCGCAGCCACGGAAGAGTCACTCCCCACATGAACACCACTGTTGCTTGCAGTCATGTCAGTGTTTATGGTACAGCCCCTCTCAGGCGAACTTGTAGACGGCTCGACAGCCTCTTGCTCCGGCATGTCCGGAACAGTTGATTCAAGGAGAGGAGGCTGTTCCCATTGTGGTATGGCCGCAGCACTAGCATGGTGAAGCGCATCTGTTTCAGATGTACCCGGTGGCCCTGTCTGGGCAAGACGCAAGTGGTCACCGTGTCGGTGCCATATAGACCTATCGTCGAGAATGACGTGGGCCGACGGCAGGGTGATGTCGACAACACTGGCCCGCACCCATGGTGCTCCCTGTCGAAAGTTTCGCGCATACACGCTGTCTCCTGGTTGCAATGACGGAGCTGGCCGGGATCCTCTGTCGGCATACAACTTCTGCTTAAGTTGCCTTAGAAGTACTGACGTCTGCAGGCTTGGCCGCAAGACATCCAACGGTGTCTTGAATGCTCTCCCTGTCAGGAGTTCGCACGGTGGCTGACCCGTTACTTCGTGAGGTGTAGTCCTGTAGTGGAATAAGAACCGGGACTGTTGTGTTTGGAAGTTGCCCGACCCAGATTTCTTGAGTTTGTTTTTGACAGTCTGTACTGCTCGCTCTGCGGCACCGTTGGACGCAGGGTTATACAGCGGTACCAGCATGTGACGTATTCCATTTCGAGTCAAGAAGTCCAGGTACTGTGCACTGGTAAAGCAGGACCATTGTCCGAAACTATGATGTCAGGGAGGCCGTGCTGGGCGAATGCCATTCTCAAGGCAAAAATGGTAGCGTCTGCTGATGTGGAAGACACAGGGAAGACTTCTATCCATTTCGAGAAGGCGTCCACTATAACCAAGAAGGTATGCCCTAGAAATGGTCCCCAGAAATCAATGTGAAGCCTAGACCAGGGTCGCTGTGGAAAAGGCCAGGGTGTCTGCTGCACTGGCTGGGCAGCTCTATGTTGAGCCTGGCACGTAGCGCAGCTCTTCACACTGTTTGCGATGTCATTGTCAATGCCTGGCCACCAGACATGGCTCCTGGTGATCATCTTGCTCTTCTCAATACCCGGGTGGCTGGCATGGAGCACACCAAGTACCTGGGCCAGCAATTTTTTCGGAATCACGACTCTTGATCCCCATGGTAGACAGGCTTCATGGAGACTGAGTTCCGCACTTCTGGCACTGAAGGGTTTCCACTCTGGTCCCGCTGGGAGGCTTTCTCCTTTCAACACAGATAGGACAACATGGCTCAATACCGGATCGTCCCTTGTGGCTCGTGCTACAACAGCTGGTCAGAGGAGTTGTGGATATGCCTCCTCCAGCATGAAGATCTCAGCAGGGCGAGGAAATGCAGTGCAATCGTTGGGCAGCGGCAGTCTACTAAGCGCATCGGCATGCCCAAGCTCTTTGCCAGGTTTGTAGACAAGTTTGTAATTGTACGCAGAGAGCTTCAGGGCCCATCTGACCACTCTTGGTGAAGCCTGCACAGGAACAGGCTTGTTGGCACCCAGAAGTCCAAGAAGTGGCTTGTGGTCAGTGTGTGCTTCAAACGGTATGCCCCACAAGTACTGGTGGAACCGATCCACACCAAACACCAAGGCCAATGCTTCCTTGTCAAGTTGACTATAGTTTTGCTCTGCTTTTGATAAACTTCTAGAAGCAAAAGCAATTGGACGTTCTCGGCCATCAGCATCTTTGTGCGCCAAAACTGCGCCTATACCGTAAGGTGATGCATCACAGCTGAGACATACAGGTCCGTCTGGGCGGAAATGTACAAGAACTGGAGCTGAAGTCACCAGATGCTTGCAGGCAGTGAAAGCATCTTGCTGGTCCTTTGCCCACTGCCACTTCTTTCCATCACCAAGAAGCAAGTGCAACAGACAGAGAATTGCAGAAAGGTTGGGCAAGAAACGCCGTAGAAGTTGACGAGTCCCAAGAAGCTTTGAAGTTCCTTGATATCTTGTGGCACAGGAGCGTGCAGAATGGCAGACACGTTGTCCATGTTCGGAGAGAGGCCTTCCTTACTGATAATGTGCCCGAGATACTCAGCTTAGGGTATGAAGAAGTGGCACTTCTCGAGTTTCAACTTGAGACCAGATTCTTGAAGTTTGCCTAGTACCGCACGGAGGTTGCGACAGTGCTCGGCATCATTTGCACCAGTTATGAGAATGTCGTCAAAATAGACCACTACATGTGGCAGACCCCTGAGCAAGTTCTCCATCTCGCGTTGAAAAATAGCTGGAGCAGATGAGACCCCAAAAGTAGGGGTGTGCGAATATCAAATTTTTCGAATACGAATCGAATACGAATATCCACCTTCGAATATCGAATCAAATATCGAATACCAAAGGAAAAATGCCTCCACAGTAACAATATTTTATTTAACATGTAGCTATTTGAAAAAATAACATCAACACTCTGACTGGCAACATAACATACGCTGCTATCTCCAGAACACAGTGTCCAGGCTAGCACGATGCACATCACAACACAAGCAAATATCACGGCACAATGAAAGTAATGACTATATGTTATTGCCACGTGCGTATCGTTCAGCGGTTTATCGCGCGATAAGGGCTGTGGCTTTTCCTTGCATTTTCATACTCGCTCAGGGTAGCTGTCCTAAATGATGACGTGCACGTCTTATCGAATTCCGCGATAGACGGTAGGTGGGCGGTGAATGGTCTCATGCCACTGTCTTAAAAACGAGCTGCGGGGAGTGAACAGGATGAAATACGAGTTGCTCCACATGATCAGGCAGCAGGCCCTCCCTTCTAACCGAGACAACCCCCCGCCCCCCCCTGCCACTGAAAAGGCATGCTCGCTTGGAACAGAAGTGGCTGGTATAGGGAGTTACATGGGGCAAAGCTTTGCCAGACTGGGGTATCTGAAGGTGCCTACAGTCCGCCACTAGTCACGTGGGTCACTGTCTTCAGAAGTGGTCCCGCATAGTGAACGAGTGGTAGTGCGGCACGTTACGGCCGCATAATATTGAAAATGCACGGTTACATGATCGCCAACAGCACTGCACGTCGGAGATGCACCAGCAATAAATCATACGTATTGGGGCGCTCGTCACAGGCAGATGTGCCTCCGTGTACTTACGATGTTTATCGCTCCTCTCGGCAACGTTTTTAGCTATACGAACGCAGCAGAAATGTGGAAGACAAGTTATTTTATGCATGATAATCGAATCGCATATGCGAATTTTTCGAATATTCGAAGTTATCGTATATTCGAAACTTTTCGAATATCGTTTTTCGAATCGAATACGAATATTTCAAATGTAATATTCGGCGAATATTCGAAACTTTCGAATATTCGCACACCCCTACCCAAAAGGTAAGCGGGTGTATTGAAACAACCCCATGTGCGTCAAAATCGTGACATACTCTCTAGAGGCCTCATCCAGGACAACTTGCTGGTATGCGTCACACAAGTCCAACTTTGTAAATTTCTTACCTCCAGCCAGCACAGTCCACAAGTCCTCAATCCTTGGAATAGGGTAGCATTCCACCGTCGCGACTGGGTTAATGGTGACACCAAAGTCCCCACAGATTCTGATGCGCTCATCCCTTTTTGTCACGGGAACAATTGGGGCAGCCCACCTAGCTGTCTTCACCGCAACAATGATGGAATCTCTTATTAATCGCTGAATTTCTTGCGTGACTCCGTCTGTCAAAGCATACGGCAGTGGGCGTGGCTTGAAGAACCGTGGTGGAGCATCTGAAGGTACATGTAGTGAAGCTGTCGCACCCTTGAACGTACCCAAGCCTTCTTCAAACACTTCAGTGTAATCTCGCACTACGTGTTTCACATCAGCAAGTGCATGAATGTTCACTTCAACGTCGGAGACGCCGATGCCCAATTCTTGCATCCAGTTGCGTCCGGGCAGAGTGGGTGATTCGTTTCCGGCCAGAAAAATCGGTAGGTGAGCCTCCTTGCCATGAAACTTTACGTGGACATCAGCTTTGCCTGGTACCTTCTTTAAATCCCCGGAATAGCTTCGCAGAAATAATTGAGACGGCTGCACCGGAATTGAAGGTAGAAGCTGTAGCAAGCGCGACTTGGCAATGACTGAGACGCTCGCCCCCATGTCCACTTCCATGCGGAGCAGCTTGCCGCAAACTTCAACACTGACGGTAAAAGGTGGAGGCGCCTTGGTGTAGTCAACTAACCACATGTCGAAAACTTCGGCGGGCGAAGCTGTAGCGGAGGCTTCATCCCGGATAGTATTTACGCGATGACGGTTGCTCACCGACAGTGAACTTCGGCCCGCGAACGAACGCGGCCTGGGAGACCTGTCACTCTGTGATTGCTCGTCTTTTCGTTTCGTATTGCAAACTTTCGCCAAGTGGCCGCCTTTGTGGCAGTAACTACAGACTGTCTTCACATGCCGGCAAGCGGACGCCAGGTATGCATCCCCGCAGCGATAACAGGACACGTCCACCGGCGCTGCCGAGACGCGGAGGTGGAAAAGAAGGTGCTAGCGTGAGCTTGCGCTATCTCCCCTGCATCCTTCTTTGCTGCTTCCATTGCTAGGGCGGTCTGCACTGCGTCTTCGAAAGTCAGGTACGCTTTTTCCAGCAATCTTGTTTGGACGTCTGCGTTGTTGATGCCACATACGACGCGGTCGCGGAACATGTTTTCAAGCTCTTTACCGAAGTTGCAGTGCTCGGAAAGGCTCTTCAGCGCTGCAATGAAGTTGCTGACGGATTCTCCTTCAGCGCGAACGCGCGAGTTGAAACGGAACCGCTGCACAACAGCAGAAGGCTTCGGGCAGTAGTGGTTTCCTAGCACCAACAGAATCTCGTCCAACGTCCTTGTCACTGAATGGTCAGGCTTGACCAAATTTCGAAGCAACGCATACGTTTTCTGCCCGCAGCAGCTGATGAAGACGGCTATTCACTGTCTTCAGCGATGTCATTCGCCGTGAAGAATGCCTTCAGCCGGTCCACGTAGCAGGGCCAGTCATCGCCTCCTCCCTCGAAAGGCTCAAGATTGCTGAAATTTGGCATTTGCACAGATGGTGGAGCAGCAGGAACTCACGAGAACATTCTTTTTTATCTTCGTCGCCAGTTGATACATGCGCAGATGGCCGGGAGATAGCCGGGACTAGATAGAAAAAATAAGACATAGCGCTACGAGAGCCCAATACAAACTAAACTCTCTATTTCCCACGTCCCATCTTCCAGTCCTCAGGCGTGACGCCACAACACCAAAGCAACAGAGCCGCGCAAGGGCACTGCATTTTAGCCATTACATTGTGAGAATTCTCTTTCCCATGACCATTTTTATCTTTTCTCAATAGTCGATAGAGCGGCTCCGCTACTGTCGAGGCGTTCTTGAGAAACTTCCATGTTCCCAAATACGTCTTAAGCTTCGTAACTGTAGTGGGCTCAGGAGTTGTAAGATTGCCCTCTCCTTTGCGTCCGTAGGGTAAATGCCTTTGTTTAGTGACCTTGTGACCCAAATATCTCAGAACCGGCATTTATCCGTGTTGAGCTTCATATTCGCCCAATCTTTGCAAGACACGTTCTATTGTTTGCTGGCAATTGCCGATGTCAGACCCTGTCACAATGACATCGTTGATGTAAATCCTACATGTCGAATTCTGTCATCTGACAAATTCTGACATCAGACGCATTTCTTCATTCCTGTTCCTATACAAAACTGCCCATTCATCAAATTTTGATGCGCACTTAAACTCTCGACATTGTTAAGATAGGTAGGTTAGAGGGTGAGCCTCTGGTCAGCAATCTCTTATGTTCTAATAATCTCTGGTTAACACAGCAGTCTGTCGGTCCTACGTAGAAGCGGCTGCCGTTAAAAGGAACCTTATACACCACACCTGTATGGCAATAAGTGAATTTGCTGGTGTGTTTTACGAAACACATGTCTGTCCACTTCTTGTCTATTACTCGATCATTCTTCCTCTGCACAGCAGCACAAATCTTACCTAGCTTATTGGCAGCCATAAAACAACATTAATGCCGTATCTATTTCCTACTTTCTTTAGCATGTGATATCCTTTGACACGTTTTTTTTCCTACTGCTTTTCAAATGCTCAGGCTTAACAAAATGAACTTTAAATGTTCAGCGACAGTGGCCAGCGCAACCCAAGGATAACCTACATCTCAAAGGCACATAACCTGTGCGTTAAAGCTGGCACTCATTATGTGCTCACACGACTTGGAGAGAAGACTTAAAGGACCCCTGACAGCGAAATTTTTGTTGGTGACTTTTTGGCTGTAATTTGTAGCTTTGTGTCTGGTAATCTCTAAATTAAGTCGTAAATGCTCTAGCGTATCGTACAACTGATTCTAGCGTAGTTAATTGTGACCATTTTAGCATCACTGCCTAAAACCACAAGAAACTGGCGCCCCATGCGGGGGAGCGTCAAAGACCACGTGCACTCAAGCTGTGGTGACGTTGACAGCGCGGTTTTCAAATCGGGGCCCCGAGCGCGGTAGAGATTGAAATATGTGGGTGCCTCGTATGGGTTAAACCTGTTAAGCGCGTGTCCCCTCACGAAAACTACCTCCAGAGCAGCACGACAACAGAGCCAGAGGGGTGCGGAACAATAGGCCTCCCCCGCAAACCTTCTGTGACGTCCACAATACTTGCTTTACACTTGGAAGGACACGGGGCCTCTATCTACCTCATACAGGATGTCGCAAGGTGCAGCCAACTCAAGTGAGCACTCACGCTTACTTTAAAACCAAATTAGATATCTTAAAGGCAACGTTCGTCACTAATAATCGGTCAGATGTGCCCCCGTATACAGGAAAGTCAAACAACACAAAGATCTCGAGGTTTCAATTTTGGTGTCAGGGGTCCTTTAAGGCATGACATGGCTATACCATTTTTTTTACAACCTTAGAATGCTTCGACAAGAAGTTTAACAGTGGTTTTGAAGATCCATGAGAATACTGCCAGCATACGTGGTCCTTCTGAGACGTTAAGGGAATGTCCAGAAAGTGTATTCCATGTAAAGGCGTTTATTGATGGCACTAGGTGACGATGCACAAGGGAGGCGTGCATTGCCCCTCTTCTCTGAGGTGCATGTTCTCAGAGGAGAGCCGAGAAGGACGACCCACTAGAAGGCGCTCAAGAGGACGACCCATTACAGTGTTCCAATGCTTCCCTACATCCATTATTATGAGGCTATTCATTAGTAAGGTTCAGCCTTCCTCCATTTGATTCAGATTTTTGCTCACTAAAGTAATCATGGATTCGAAGTCTTCACCCCTACAAGAAATCAGGTAATCATCCACATAATGAAAAAAAGAGTGTGATGATGAAGAGCGACATCGGGGTTCAGGCGTGCAGGCAGCTAGCACGAAGCAGAGGAAGATGAAGCAGATAATAGAACAGCTGGCCCAGGAACGGTGTAGTCCTTGTTCAGCATAATAACAATTTGTCATGTCACATGACTCCTATGCAGATTGTCATCCAGATATACAGGTGGCGCGACACTCTGTGCAATCACAGAGAGAAAGATTATTTTCTTTTATTGATATTTCGTTATTGTTGCGATCATCTTACGTTAAAAGAGATGGGTAGTGTACTTGTTGAGTCGGCATAGAAGTGCTTATGCATTTAAAAGGAAGATGTGCAATGGCTAATTTAAAGACGAAGATATTCTTACAATTATTTCCAGAACTGCAGAGGCCGATTAGCAGTATTCAAGTTTATTTTCAATTTCGATCAAGTAGATCCACATAAACGTCTTCCGGTATCTGATAATATTCTAATTGGTGTCCTAAATCAATCTGCATAAACAAGTATATAGTAGGCTTGAGTCATTGAGCAACATTGATTGCAATTACTAAAGGCTAAGCTGGGTAGGAAAACCATAAGACCAAGCAATTGTACAAAAGTATAAGTGGTTTCACTAGATTTTTTATAAGATGTCTGAAAAGTATCAATTTTAATAATTGCCATATGTTCCTGTTTTGTTGTGTATGCGTCATTAACTCATCTATTTATACACTATTTCAGATTCTTGGACAGTTGCTCTCAGGAGACGTAACCATCAGCAACACGCCAAGACCAAGTTGTAGCGAAAGAGGTCATGTAAGAGGGCTTTCATTTCTTTTCTCCGCAATAATCTTTGGCGACACCACTCACAAGGACTCTAACGAATTTATTTCAGGATGACATTGCAGCAGAACCAGGATATCAGGCAGCGGTGGGCCTGGTTTGTGAGTTGGGACAAGCTTTAGAAACATCACCAGAGCCAGCGTATCAAGTGAACCATGTTACAGATAAATCGGTTCAAGTGCGACTACCAACCAGGCACGAAGCATCACAAGCAAATGGAAGGAAAATCCTGTCAACAATTGCTCCACAGACAGAACCATATGCTGTTTTTTCAGGTATTTTTCCGCATTTGCCGTAAGATAAAAAAAAGTCATTTTGACTGCAAAGGCACCTTATCGACAAATTGGAATATTACACGAAGTAAGGCTACCAGCTCATCCTTTGGCTGATCTGGCGTCACACTACAGAATGGTGACGTAAGGAGTACCGCTGCTCCAGCGAGCGAACCAACTTTCGTGCTGTCTGTCGTTTCAATGCAAAGTAAGCGGTGAGAGTGCAGCAAGTACAAACGGTACAAATGTATGAGCAGTCTACTGAGCTCTTTCAAGATAACACACAACTGCATGCACCCGTTTGATCAACGTTTACAGTCATTGTCTGAGCATCTTGGCCCCCCAAATCCCCCTGTCTTGCTCTCCTTCAGTGCATCCTCGCGACGTAGATGGCTAGAGTGGTTAACCTCTGTTCACTCGGACATAGAGGATGCGAAACGCAGGATGGTGTTCTCAATTCAGACTTTATATGGAACCTGAAAGCGACAGTGAAAATGCGCCTCGAATGTCGGTCTGAGCAACTTGGCCCCCCAAATCGCCCCTGACTTGCTCTCCTTCATGTGCATCCGCGCGACAGGATGGCTAGAGTGGTTAACCTCTGTTCACTCGGACATAGAAGATGCGAAACGCAGGATGGTGTTCTCAATTCAGACTTTATATGGAACCTTAAAGCGACAGCGAAAATGCGCCTCGAATGTCGGTCTAAGCAACTTGGCCCCCCAAATCCCCCTGTCTTGCTCTCCTTCATGTGCATCCGCGCGACGTAGATGGCTAGAGTGGTTAACCTCTGTTCACTCGGACATGGAAGATGCGAAACGCAGGATGGTGTTCTCAATTCAGACTTTAATGGAACCTGAAAGCGACAGCGAAAATGCGCCTCGAATGTCGGTCTAAGCAACTTGGCCCCCCAAATCCCCCCTGTCTTGCTCTCCTTCATGTGCATCCGCGCGACGTAGATGGCTAGAGCGTTTAACCTCTGTTCACTCGGACATAGAGGATGCGAAACGCAGGATGGTGTTCTCATCAGACTTTATATGGAACCTGAAAGCGACAGCGAAAATGCGCTCGAATGTCGGTCTGAGCAACTTGGCCCCCCAAATCGCCCCGACTTGCTCTCCTTCATGTGCATCCGCGCGACAGGATGGCTAGAGCGTTTAACCTCTGTTCACTCGGACATAGAGGATGCGAAACGCAGGATGGTGTTCTCAATTCAGACTTTATATGGAACCTGAAAGCGACAGTGAAAATGCGCCTCGAATGTCGGTCTGAGCAACTTGGCCCCCCAAATCCCCCCTGTCTTGCTCTCCTTCATGTGCATCCGCGCGACGTAGATGGCTAGAGCGTTTAACCTCTGTTCACTCGGACATAGAGATGCGAAACGCAGGATGGTGTTCTCAATCAGACTTTATATGGAACCTGAAAGCGACAGCGAAAATGCGCCTCGAATGTCGGTCTAAGCAACTTGGCCCCCCAAATCCCCCTGTCTTGCTCTCCTTCATGTGCATCCGCGCGACGTAGATGGCTAGAGTGGTTAACCTCTGTTCACTCGGACATGGAAGATGCGAAACGCAGGATGGTGTTCTCAATTCAGACTTTATATGGAACCTGAAAGCGACAGCGAAAATGCGCCTCGAATGTCGGTCTAAGCAACTTGGCCCCCCAAATCCCCCCTGTCTTGCTCTCCTTCATGTGCATCCGCGACGTAGATGGCTAGAGCGTTTAACCTCTGTTCACTCGGACATAGAGGATGCGAAACGCAGGATGGTGTTCTCATCAGACTTTATATGGAACCTGAAAGCGACAGCGAAAATGCGCCTCGAATGTCGGTCTGAGCAACTTGGCCCCCCAAATCGCCCCTGACTTGCTCTCCTTCATGTGCATCCGCGCGACAGTGGCTAGAGGTTAACCTCTGTTCACTCGGACATAGAGATGCGAAACGCAGGATGGTGTTCTCAATTCAGACTTTATATGGAACCTGAAAGCGACAGTGAAAATGCGCCTCGAATGTCGGTCTAGCAACTTGGCCCCCCAAATCCCCCTGTCTTGCTCTCCTTCATGTGCATCCGCGCGACGTAGATGGCTAGAGCGTTAACCTCTGTTCACTCGGACATAGAGATGCGAAACGCAGGATGGTGTTCTCATCAGACTTTATATGGAACCTGAAAGCGACAGCGAAAATGCGCCTCGAATGTCGGTCTGAGCAACTTGGCCCCCCAAATCCCCCTGTCTTGCTCTCCTTCATGTGCATCCGCGCGACGTAGATGGCTAGAGTGGTTAACCTCTGTTCACTCGGACATAGAGGATGCGAAACGCAGGATGGTGTTCTCATCAGACTTTATATGGAACCTGAAAGCGACAGCGAAAATGCGCCTCGAATGTCGGTCTGAGCAACTTGGCCCCCCAAATCGCCCCTGACTTGCTCTCCTTCATGTGCATCCGCGCGACAGGATGGCTAGAGCGTTTAACCTCTGTTCACTCGGACATAGAGGATGCGAAACGCAGGATGGTGTTCTCAATTCAGACTTTATATGGAACCTGAAAGCGACAGCGAAAATGCGCCTCGAATGTCGGTCTGAGCAACTTGGCCCCCCAAATCCCCCTGTCTTGCTCTCCTTCATGTGCATCCGCGCGACGTAGATGGCTAGAGCGTTTAACCTCTGTTCACTCGGACATAGAGGATGCGAAACGCAGGATGGTGTTCTCATCAGACTTTATATGGAACCTGAAAGCGACAGCGAAAATGCGCCTCGAATGTCGGTCTAAGCAACTTGGCCCCCCAAATCCCCCTGTCTTGCTCTCCTTCATGTGCATCCGCGCGACGTAGATGGCTAGAGTGGTTAACCTCTGTTCACTCGGACATAGAGATGCGAAACGCAGGATGGTGTTCTCAATTCAGACTTTATATGGAACCTTAAAGCGACAGCGAAAATGCGCCTCGAATGTCGGTCTAAGCAACTTGGCCCCCCAAATCCCCCTGTCTTGCTCCTTCATGTGCATCCGCGCGACGTAGATGGCTAGAGTGGTTAACCTCTGTTCACTCGGACATAGAAGATGCGAAACGCAGGATGGTGTTCTCAATTCAGACTTTATATGGAACCTTAAAGCGACAGCGAAAATGCGCCTCGAATGTCGGTCTAAGCAACTTGGCCCCCAAATCCCCCTGTCTTGCTCTCCTTCATGTGCATCCGCGCGACGTAGATGGCTAGAGTGGTTAACCTCTGTTCACTCGGACATAGAAGATGCGAAACGCAGGATGGTGTTCTCAATTCAGACTTTATATGGAACCTTAAAGCGACAGCGAAAATGCGCCTCGAATGTCGGTCTAAGCAACTTGGCCCCCCAAATCCCCCTGTCTTGCTCTCCTTCATGTGCATCCGCGCGACGTAGATGGCTAGAGTGGTTAACCTCTGTTCACTCGGACATAGAGATGCGAAACGCAGGATGGTGTTCTCAATTCAGACTTTATATGGAACCTTAAAGCGACAGCGAAAATGCGCCTCGAATGTCGGTCTGAGCAACTTGGCCCCCCAAATCCCCCTGACTTGCTCTCCTTCATGTGCATCCGCGCGACAGATGGCTAGAGCGTTTAACCTCTGTTCACTCGGACATAGAGGATGCGAAACGCAGGATGGTGTTCTCATCAGACTTTATATGGAACCTGAAAGCGACAGCGAAAATGCGCCTCGAATGTCGGTCTGAGCAACTTGGCCCCCCAAATCGCCCCTGACTTGCTCTCCTTCATGTGCATCCGCGCGACAGGATGGCTAGAGCGTTTAACCTCTGTTCACTCGGACATAGAGGATGCGAAACGCAGGATGGTGTTCTCAATTCAGACTTTATATGGAACCTGAAAGCGACAGCGAAAATGCGCCTCGAATGTCGGTCTGAGCAACTTGGCCCCCCAAATCCCCCTGTCTTGCTCTCCTTCATGTGCATCCGCGCGACGTAGATGGCTAGAGCGTTAACCTCTGTTCACTCGGACATAGAGGATGCGAAACGCAGGATGGTGTTCTCAATCAGACTTTATATGGAACCTGAAAGCGACAGCGAAAATGCGCCTCGAATGTCGGTCTAAGCAACTTGGCCCCCCAAATCCCCCTGTCTTGCTCTCCTTCATGTGCATCCGCGCGACGTAGATGGCTAGAGTGGTTAACCTCTGTTCACTCGGACATAGAGGATGCGAAACGCAGGATGGTGTTCTCAATTCAGACTTTATATGGAACCTGAAAGCGACAGCGAAAATGCGCCTCGAATGTCGGTCCAACTTGGCCCCCAAATCCCCCTGTCTTGCTCTCCTTCATGTGCATCCGCGCGACGTAGATGGCTAGAGCGTTTAACCTCTGTTCACTCGGACATAGAGATGCGAAACGCAGGATGGTGTTCTCATCAGACTTTATATGGAACCTGAAAGCGACAGCGAAAATGCGCCTCGAATGTCGGTCTAGCAACTTGGCCCCCCAAATCCCCCTGTCTTGCTCTCCTTCATGTGCATCCGCGCGACGTAGATGGCTAGAGTGGTTAACCTCTGTTCACTCGGACATAGAAGATGCGAAACGCAGGATGGTGTTCTCAATTCAGACTTTATATGGAACCTTAAAGCGACAGCGAAAATGCGCCTCGAATGTCGGTCTAAGCAACTTGGCCCCCCAAATCCCCCTGTCTTGCTCTCCTTCATGTGCATCCGCGCGACGTAGATGGCTAGAGTGGTTAACCTCTGTTCACTCGGACATAGAATGCGAAACGCAGGATGGTGTTCTCAATTCAGACTTTATATGGAACCTTAAAGCGACAGCGAAAATGCGCCTCGAATGTCGGTCTGAGCAACTTGGCCCCCCAAATCCCCCCTGTTGCTCTCCTTCATGTGCATCCGCGCGACAGGATGGCTAGAGTGGTTAACCTCTGTTCACTCGGACATAGAAGATGCGAAACGCAGGATGGTGTTCTCAATTCAGACTTTATATGGAACCTGAAAGCGACAGTGAAAATGCGCCTCGAATGTCGGTCTAGCAACTTGGCCCCCCAAATCCCCCTGTCTTGCTCTCCTTCATGTGCATCCGCGCGACGTAGATGGCTAGAGTGGTTAACCTCTGTTCACTCGGACATAGAAGATGCGAAACGCAGGATGGTGTTCTCAATTCAGACTTTATATGGAACCTGAAAGCGACAGTGAAAATGCGCCTCGAATGTCGGTCTGAGCAACTTGGCCCCCCAAATCCCCCTGTCTTGCCTCCTTCATGTGCATCCCACGACGTAGATGGCTAGAGTGGTTAACCTCTGTTCACTCGGACATAGAAGATGCGAAACGCAGGATGGTGTTCTCAATTCAGACTTTATATGGAACCTGAAAGCGACAGTGAAAATGCGCCTCGAATGTCGGTCTAAGCAACTTGGCCCCCCAAATCCCCCTGTCTTGCTCTCCTTCATGTGCATCCGCGCGACGATGGCTAGAGCGTTTAACCTCTGTTCACTCGGACATAGAGGATGCGAAACGCAGGATGTGTTCTCATCAGACTTTATATGGAATCTGAAAGCGACAGCGAAAATGCGCCTCGAATGTCGGTCTGAGCAACTTGGCCCCCCAAATCACCCCTGTCTTGCTCTCCTTCATGTGCATCCGTGACAGGATGGCTAGAGTGGTTAACCTCTGTTCACTCGGACATAGAAGATGCGAAACGCAGGATGGTGTTCTCAATTCAGACTTTATATGGAACCTGAAAGCGACAGTGAAAATGCGCCTCGAATGTCGGTCTGAGCAACTTGGCCCCCAAATCCCCCTGTCTTGCCCCTTCATGTGCATCCACACGACGTAGATGGCTAGAGTGGTTAACCTCTGTTCACTCGGACATAGAAGATGCGAAACGCAGGATGGTGTTCTCAATTCAGACTTTATAGAACCTGAAAGCGACAGCGAAAATGCGCCTCGAATGTCGGTATAAGCAACTTGGCCCCCCAAATCCCCCCTGTCTTGCTCTCCTTCATGTGCATCCGCGCGACGTAGATGGCTAGAGCGTTTAACCTCTGTTCACTCGGACATAGAGGATGCGAAACGCAGGATGGTGTTCTCATCAGACTTTATATGGAACCTGAAAGCGACAGCGAAAATGCGCCTCAAATGTCCGTGTAATTGCTGTGACAATAATGAGAGAGGAATTGTGTGCGTGTTCGTTGTGGTCATTGCGGAACGCAGCTTTGTAGCTAATATGTACCCTGAAATAAATTATATTGCAATGACGATCATTTCCATGGGAGATGTGCTTTCGGGGCCCTTCGGCAGTTGCATTTAATGTTAAAGCACCAAGAATAGAATGTACCGTGTGTCTCTGCATTCAGTGTTATAACGATGCCCAGAACGCTATAGCACGGCTATACGGCATATACAGCGTCCAACAAAATGGCAAAGCTTGGGCTATGTTATTTGCACAAGGCTTAAAGACTGAAGCTCATCGATTCTCACGCTTTGATATGGTTTTTGCTAGGTTTTACTAGTCATCACTACGTTTGGCTAGGCATCACTTGGTTTTGCACGGACACGACAGGCGTGCCCAAGTTACATGCTCAGAAACTCTCGATGACACCAGTTATCCCCTGAAGCGGTACTATGCCGGACTCAGCACTGGGAGTTCTCGACTACACGCAGAATGCGCATGGATTCGCAGTGATTTTGCATGTATTTTCTCTTTCGAGCGGCATATCCTGGCTCTTCCGCTTGCCGGCGACACTTGGCAGCAGCCCCTTCGTCTAGACGTCTCTGTCCATATTCTAGCTTGGCTATGTGTTGTCTTTATTTATACGTGGCTTCTTCTTCCGGAATTCTTTTAGGTCTACCCACGGCGCAGCACAGGCTCTCGAGATGGCAAGTGCCGGCATAGCGAGGCGACGATGAGTCGGCGCGCTGGAACGGTCGTGCGCCATTGTCAAGGCAGGTTGGCGGAGCTTGGCCAAGGTCACGTGCAATGTGCAGTTGGCCTAAGTGGCCATGGCTACGCTAGGTGACATCATATCTATGCGAGGTTTTGCGATTGACGAGCGTGGTTTTACGGATAGCTTAAGTGGGGGAGGGATTGGGGGGGGGGGGCGTAAAGGCAAGAAGCCTCCACGTGCCAATTAAACAGCTTTGCTGTTAACACCTGGGAATTCATACCATGTGGTGCTTCTAATGCGCGTAAATCTTGCAATTCCATTCCAACTACTGTGCTTGCCTCTGTGCTCACGCTTTGCGTAGGTGGTTTTTGCCTACTGGCACAAACGTGTACGGTTTCATGCCAGTCACTCCCATGTGATTAAAATGATCCATAAGAGTTACTCAAGTTTACCAGATTGTTTGGGGGGTTGTCACCGTACCTGACCAGAAGCCTACTCTTTGTGCTGCGTTCTTGTAGGCCCCTGCATTGATGTTGCTGTGTGCTCCACCGATTATAGGTGCCTGCTGGATTTGCTGCGTGCTGGCCAGCAGCACCTTGGAGTTTAAACAGTGAAGCTATTTAAGGTAGCCGTAATTTGTGCGGCCTACCAGAAAACTATCGTCTATCGTCATCTTGAATGGGTATGTGCCACAAAATTAGGCAAGTCCCACTGCTCACCACTGGTTGAATAAGAGAGAGAAAAAGCTATAGAAGAAAGAGAGAAAAACAGTGAGAAATAATGGGAATAAAGAAAAAAATCGAAAGACAAAGAAAAAGAGAGAAAGATGAAAAATAGAAGATAGAAACAAAAATAGAGAGAAAAAAGAAAAATAGCAAGAAAAAACATAAATGAAGAAATACAGCGAAACAGATACAAAATAGAGACACAGGGAACATAGAGAAAAAAAGAGAAGAAAGAAAGAAAAAAAATAATGGGATACAAAGAAGGCCGCCCAGCTGCGCTCTTCCTTCAGGCTTGGCACGACTATTGTGAAGCTGCCACACTAGGGAATGGGAAAGGCAACGGCTGCTGCGAGAAGAACCAGAAGTGATGGAAGCCCTCCGCCAACGTCGACGTGCCCGTAGATCTATGAGAGGTGCTAATGCTCGTTCCGCAGTTTGGACATCCGTGTCGTGACTAACTTAGCTAAAGCCTAGCAACAATATAAGAGCAACCATATTAGACTTCAGAATTGCCCGGTTTTCTAGTTTCAAGTCTTCCGCGACTTAGTGCAAGCTTCGCCGTTTTTTTACGGCGGAGCTGTTGAAAGGCCAGCTCCGATGATTTTTCGAGGTCAGTGGATCTCAATAAGACTAACAGGGTGCCTTTTTTTGCATGTGTCCCTCCTTGTTTACAAAAATAATTTTCTTAAAATAATTTTTTTTCTGGGTGTTTCTACTATCGGGCCCATTAGAGGAACCTTCAGGTACAGAGAAGCACAATTTTTACCATGGTAAAAAAATCGCCTCAGTTGGCCTTTAAAGGCCAACTCCGGCAATCTTTTGACCATGTGAAAGTAATGGTGTTTTAGGGGCGAAGCTCCTTAAGGCGGCACCCGTTCGTCCCTCGTAGTCGTAGTCGTAGTGCGTAACCAGTCTTGCGCTTTGACCTCCAAGGTGGTGCCGGTGGGAGATTTTTCCTGCGCGTTGTTGAACAATAAAAATTCGCAGCGGCAGCTAAAAGCCGACTTCTTCTGTCTCTCATTCCCATTAGCAGCCATTCTTTACCTCCAAGGTAGTGCCTGGTGAGATTTCTCCTGTGCGTGATTAAACAATAAAAATTTTGTTCAAAACGCCGTTGATTGATGAAAAAACCAACGAAAGACGCCAGATGTTTTGTAAAAGCAAAACGGAGGAACGCCAGATGTTTCTAAAGCAAAACGAAAAGACGCCAGCTGCTTAACGAAAGACGCCAGATGTTTTCTAAAGCAATGGTTTTCTAAACAACGAAAATTCACAGCGTACATGTAAAATTAAAGTGAGCTGCAAGTCGTCATAACTCATCGAACCTTTAGTATAAATGCGCCCGATCTCACGTCGGTGATGATGTACTGGGCAGAATTCACGGAAGATTCACGGTTTACCGATGAACCTCCGCAGCTTCGCCCATCATCATCATTCACTCCGTGGACATGCTGTGATTTTTTTTATGTTCCTGAGATGCTCCTCTTACGGGACCACTAGCAGAAATACTCGTCAAATCGGACAATAATTTTAAATAAGCAAAAAAGCGCAACACCGAAACCGAAACTCAACCGAGAAGTACTGTCTTCGCGTGACGTATAAGCCGGCAAAAACCGGAAATCGTGCAAGACATGCCGGTCCCGCCAGCGCGTAGTATGAAAGTGGCATAGAGCAGATGCTAAGGAGAAAGGTGACCTCGTCACAGCAGCTGTACCATGTCTGTGACTGACCACGCTACGTGCACAAGCTTCTTGGAGCTGTCGGACAATGACAGCTGTGATTCGGACGTACTTGTAGGCCAACTAAAATCGCCATTACTCTTCGATGAAGTAGAAAACACCTGTTTAGGGTTATTTTATTGCCTGGTTGCGCATCCCACCACCAGATGGCGCCACCTGTCCAGGCGGTTCAAGCTTGTTGGGCCGCGATCGGGTAAAATGCTCGAGATGTTTGTGGACTTACAAAAGCTTCTACATATTGCTATAGAAAGAGTGCATAAGTTTGGCAATAGCGGCGTTCAACATCGTGCTGGTAGTGCCGAAGGGATACAGTAAAACCTCTGTGACACGATCACGGCTCGTACGAGTTTCGGGGTGATACGAATTTCTCTGTGGTCCTGGCCAAGGCCAATTAGCCTGCAATGTATTCGAGTACGGTTGTTGCGAACCGTTTTCACCGCGCGACGTTTGATACGAACGTACGCTAGCGCACAGGTACGAACAGGCGCCCGCACTGTCGCGGCAGTCACTCGCGGGCGCGAGCATGCCCGCTGCACGACTATGAACGGTGCCTCGTTGCCTCCAAGATTGGGCGCGCGAATCTTGGAGGCCTTTATGTGCCTTCGCGTTTAGATTAGAGATGGCGTTGACGTCACGTTTCTTTTCCTTTTTTTCTGCCAACGCGTTGCGTGCCACAGTTCTCGCGGCAGCAGCGCCTTTGTACTGTGTTCACACGTGCCTGCCACGTCGATGCAAGCCATGTCTTCGCAATCAGACGTTGTATGAAACAAAACCGAAACTTGCGCGGGGGTCCATCACAAAGTACCATAAAAGGTGGACGAAGGCGCCAAGAGACGAAGCGGAAGGCAAAACTTCTTTGCAGACTAGTAAACATATTTGTAGCGCAAAAAAACCAGACGTAGACACAAGTAAGGAACACATACACAGGACGGGCGCTAGACATCAACTAGACATCAGAGTTGATGTCTAGCGCCCGTCCTGTGTATGTGTTCCTTACTTGTGTCTACGTCTGGTTTTTTTGCGCTACAAATATGTTTACTAGTGATTCAAACCAACTAGCCCGCATCACCGCCTTGTTTGCAGACTAGTTGGTTCATACTTGTAAACTCGACTTACTGCGCAACGAGCAGGAAAGAAGGAGCTGTTGACGTGTTGTGCTCTTTCCTGTCTCCCTCTTTCTTTCCTGCTGGTTGAGCAGTAAGTCGAGTTTAGAAGTGGAAGGTCTTGGCGAAGGAGCTGAGCATCACAACGCACTCACACACCTGCCAACTCTCCAATTTGCACGGGGGACTCCTGAATTTTGAGCAAACCTCCCAATTGAGCGGGCACGGCCGCAAATCTCCCGAAAAGCAGCCCCAACACCACCGCGGCAAGAAAATAACAGCAACAAAGGACAGCGATTCTAAAACTTTCTGGCCTTCATCTATCGCGTGCAAAACGCTTCTAAAGTCACTTTCGCCTCAGTACTGTGGTGTTATGCAGAAATGCGTTATAAGACTGGGAAGGGGCTACTAGCGGTCAAGCGTCACAACACATCTGGTTCATTAATTACACACACGCGCACGCACCATACATTTACGAGTACAGGTATGATAGTTGACGTCTGCAAACATTACTGGCAAACATTCGGAGCTGTTGATGATGTCGCTGCGGCCTTGAGAAACACTAAATCATAACGTATGCTAACTTTCTTTTGTCGCGTACTAATTTTCCGTGTTTTCTGGTGATACGGATCTCGGATGATACGACTATTTTTGGTAACCCCGCGAGATTTGTATCACCGAGGTTTTACTGTAATATAAGCCAAGTACGAGCTACCTTTCACCTGACACAGCTCACCATATACCAGTCGGCCGAGTCACGGTGCAACCTGTATTCTTTACGGCAAGTGTTTCCGTACAGTAATGTTCACACATGTGCACTCTTCAACCGGTACCGTATAACCGCACTTTCCATGTGGTAAACTGGCCCTGCTAGCTAAAACGCGGGGTAATCGTAAGGTGCGAGTGCTTCGTGACTGTGAAGGTAATAATACGGGGAATCGTGTGCAGCCCGCAACGCAACACCACTTGCCGTTCACCGCAACCAGCCAACACATGCCCAGCCAACGCACGCCCAGCCAGCGAAGCACTAGCCAAATGCACACAATTGCTGCCTTGTGGCCTGCGGACGCTGTAGTGGCACCTCGGTTCCGTCACTTCCTGTTTGCCAAAAATGATGTCAGGCTCACAACGTTGCCAATAATTCCGGGAAGTAAGGTGGAGAGAGTCGGGGAATTAATAAAATTTATTTGTAAGGAATCTGAGTATCTCTCCAGCCTGTAATTAAGCATAAATGATGGGAGCTTGACAAGGAACATACCCAGCAAACTTTATTGAAATCCATTGACCTCGAAAAATTGCCGGAGCTGGCCTTTAACGCGAGGTAAATCCGTAAGATTAAAGCCTGCTATCTATTCTGGAGCGAGATTCTGAATTCCTCTGCTTTCCGTCTCAGCAGTAACTCATTAATCGGCTTCTTGTGTACAAGTTTCTGCTGTTCCTTCCTCAAGTTAGGCTAATTCGAGACCTTACCATCCTATGGTCACTGCATTGTATCTTGCCAAGCACTTGCACGTCCTGCACTCTGCCAGAGTGTGCGCACAGTATGAAGTCTATTTTCTTAGTTTCACCATTGGGTCTCCTTCACGTCTACTTCCGGTTCAAGCACTTTCGGTAAAAGGTATTGAAGATCCGTAAATTATTGCGTTCTGCAAACTCTACTAATACTTACCTCTGGTATGTCTAAAACTGATGTGATATTCCCCCCTCGGCTGTAACTGAGGAATCTGACCTCTTTGTTGACACGATGAATGATATCACAAGTATTATAATAGAGCGTGCAATAGACGTTGGAGGTACGGTCGTTAGACAGGACACTGGCAAGCTCTCTCAGCAGACGAAAAACCTCAGCAGGAAAGCCTGAAACCAAGAGACAAAATAGAACTGGCAGAACTTTCGAAGTTAATGAAAAGGCGTACAGTAGCCGACATAAGATGGTACAATATGGAGAGAATCGAAGTTGTCGTAAAGAACAGACGGAGCCTAGAAACTATGAAAGAAAACTGGGTACCGGCAGAAATCAATTTATGCACTAAGAGAGAAGGAAGGCAACAGCACTATGAATAGGATAAGATCGTTACAGTAGCTGAACAATTGCACAAAATTTACAGCATAAGAAAGCCTTAGAGGGAATGCAGAGAGGCAGAGCTCCTGGTGAGCATCAGCTTACAGCAGGTTTTCAAAGACGGTGGACAGATTTTGCTTGAAAAGCGACCGCCTGTATACGAAGTGTCTATTGACGGTAAACAGCAACATTGTTTCAATCCATAAGAAAGGGGACGTCAAGGACTTGAAGAAATACGGGCCGATCAACTTACTGTCCGACGTCTACAAGCGATTTACAGAGGTAATAGCTATTAGAATTAGGCCCTCCTTAGAATTCAGTCAACCAAAGAACCAAGCAGAATTTTCTACAGACTAGTCGACAATAGACCACATTCCCACTATCAATCAGATGACAGAGAAATGCGCCGAATATAGCCAGCCCTGATATATAGCCTTCATAGATTACGAGAAGCATTTGATTCGATCGAAATCTGAGCAGTGATGCAGGCACTATAGAATCCAGGCATCGCCGAACCATGTGTATAAATACTGGAAGAAATCTAAAGAGGCTCCACAGCCACCATAGTCCTCCTTAAAGAAGGTGGCAAAATTGCAGTGAAGAAGAAAGTAAGGGGGAGACACAGTCTCCCCAATGCTGTTCACAGCCAGCTTACAGGAGGTTTTCAGGGCCCTAGATTGGGAACATCTCAGGAATAAGAGTGAATGGAGAGTGCCTTACTAACCTGAGATTCACTGATGGCATTGCCTTGATGAGTAACTAAGGGGACGAATTGCAAATCACGATTACTGAATTGGACTAGGACAGTAGAATGGTAGTTCTGAAAATTGTTGTGCAGAAAACTAAGTAATGTTGAGCAGCCTTGGAAGAGAACTGCACTTTGCCATAGGTAGCAAAGCACTGGAAGTGGTAAAGGAATATCTCTAATTAGAACAGCGTTACTTCAGAGTTTTACCATGAGACTGAACTAGGAGAATAAGAATGGGGTGGAGTGCATTTGACAGGCTTTTGCAAATCATGAATGGTAGTTTAACACTATCCCTCAAGAGAAACGTGTATAACTGCACCTTACAGCTACTTACCTTCAGAGGAGAAAGCTGGAGGCTGAGAAAGAGGGTTCAACTTAAAGGATGGGGCAGCGAGCCGTGGAAGAGAGCAGAGTGGTTCAGAGAACGAACTGGTATTAAGGACGTCTAAGTGGGAATCAAGAAGAAAATGGGCATGGGCAGGGCATGTAGCACATAGGCAAGATAACCAATGATCATTAAGAGGAGCAGTCTGGATTCCAAGAGAAGGCAGACACGCAAGGGGAAGGCACAAAGTTAGGAGGGCAGAAGAGATGTAGTTTCCAGAAATAATGTGGCTATAGCAAGCACAGAGCGCTGGGCGGGTTTGACTGGCGAAACAGGGGAGAGGTCTTTGCCCTGCACTAGGCGCATTCACGCTGATGATGATAGTGATAAAATCCCTGGGAATTGTCCTCTGCATTTTTTAGCCTTGCTGCGAGAGCGAAGCCTGACAAGAGTTGAAAACATATTACAGTGGAACAAAACAGGCACAAAAAAAAAGATGCACACAAGACGACCGCCAGACTTCAACTGAAAATTTACTCCCGTCACGACATGCTAGCGCCTTCTATCTTTCTACGTCTAGGCGAAGGAGAGGAATGCAATGGGAACCGGCCGTTGTCGTTAGTGCGGCTTTTAGCCACGAGGCGCCACCACCGGAGTAGACCTATCGTCGCTCGCGGAAACGAATGCCGTGGCTGCATTCAAAGCTGCTATATGGTTCAGTTTGCGGCTGTATTCGTGTTGTTTAAAGTATAATGAAAACTTGTAAACGGGAATCATGAAGCACTTGTCGTTCTGGGCAACCAGCCCATTTCAAAGGCATGTTGTTCATGGCTATTTGATCAAGACACTCGCGTGTCGTCTACTCGGCCGATACCAGAGAGCACATGCCAGTGATGCGCGAAGTTTGTTTTGTCACCGTTACATTCGCTTGACTGAGAGTCAGTTTTTGACAGTCTGAAAGTTGATTTTTGAAAGCAGCATTTGCCAGGAGCTAATACTGAAAGCTTGGGCGATCAAAGTTCTTCGATGCGTACTATGGAGTTCCTGCACTAAAGAGCTCAAAATGTCACTAGACTGCATCCAGGGATATGCGTGATCATCCGATCTCTTGATAAAGCTTTTGAGAATTACATTTGTTGCCACCAAGAGAAAGCAACAACAGCTGGTGCCAGAAAATAGGGCCTATGCCAAGCGATTCCACCATTTCACAGCTTGAATCAGTTATATCATGGTGGTGCGAAAAATAAACAAAAACAGCTGCATATGATGTGCAACACTGGCCGATTTCTGTGAAGAGATGCTGTTCTTCAAATCTGAAGTTGTAGTGCCAACTCTCAACTTGAGCCAGTGTGGTAGGCGTGAAAAATGCGGCCTGTTGTCAGTTGCTTGAGCTTGTCTTTGCATTTGTCGACGGGTTGTTGTAGCCTCAGTATCTGGCTCCTCAGCTCCCTTTCTTTTCTCCTCCATTTGTCCTTTTCGGTAGTGAGCAAAATAGAGGCTGAATGGCTGTTGACTTGGACGCTTTTTTTTTTTTCATTCACCGTACTGTTGGTCATACAGCCTATACAGATTGGGTTGTAAGGCTTCACAACAACAAAGGGTGTTACAATATAAATTACAACAATACAACATCAAGCATGAATATACAGATATGCTCATAATTGAAACAGTAGTTATCAAAATACAGCATGAAGCAAATATTACAAAGGCAAGTCAGTCCGTCAGTCCAAAGAAATAACAAATAAGTACTTTAACAGCTACAAGAGTTGTTTATAATGCAGCTAATTCATGCTTGCTGGCAAAAAAAGAAAAAAAAAAGCAGAAAAGAAAGCATGTGTGAGCATTATTCATGCGCTTGATCTTCTCATCTGTATATGCTCATCATCACCACTCTGGCCTGGGTTGTGGGGCTCTTGCTCGGGGAGTAAAAAAGAAGAGTCTTGCAACCTAAACGTTGCTTCACAAGTGGTGGAGAGTGCTGTCCGTTCCCCTAGACCTCTCCCTCCAGCGGTTCCTCGTCATCTTCAGCTACAAAACATCCCTGGAGCTTCGTTTAGGTCGTAAGACTCTTCCTTTTACTCCCCGAGCCAGAGCCCCACAACCCAGGCCCGAGTGGTGATGATGAGTATATGCAGATGAAGATGAAGCGCATGAATAATACTCACACATGCATACTATGCAGAAGAATAAGAAAGCATCATCACTCAGGTTTATAATGTCGTTATTATGCAATTTTCGAAGGTTTCTGCTGACGTGCACTGCGCAACTGATGATGGCAGGGCATTCCAGTCTTTGTCGCATGGGGCAGCCTGCTCAGCCTTGTGCACACATTCAGTGTGACACTGTACATGATTATTGTTGGTTGTTCCGCCGGTCACGCATGTGGCACCCATGGGCTCCAATCTTTCAGCTCGGGACCTAATGTCAGTGTTGCACATGGCGGCGATCGCGAAGCAGCGTTCCTACTGGTACATGCATTCGTTGACTGTTCGGATGCAGCAAGGTCACGTTTAGTGATACTTGCCATTCTAGGTTCAGTTGTTACCTTGGGCTGCAAACGTTAAGGGCATTGTCTGCAAAGACATAGGTTGGCAAGAAAATTGGTGCTCACTCAGACTCACTCAAGAAATATATTTTGCTCTGAGAGCTCACTCGGGCTCAGACTCACCAAAGCTTTCCTCAGCCGGACTCACTCAGACTCAGTAAACCTTTTCTCAACCAGACTCACAAAGACTCAAACTCGCCAACATATTACTCAGCCGGATTCACACAGACTCAGACTCACGGCTTCACCTGAATCTGAGTGAGCCCGAGTGAGTTCACTCATGAGTCAGTTGGTGTAAAATTAGCTTTTTTGATCATGGTGTCAATCCTCTTTAAAGGGACACTAAAGGAAAATATTAAGTCGACGTTGATTGTTGAAATAGAGTCCAAAACCTCGTAGTGCCACTTTTATGCCAAGGAAGTGCTTATTTTGAAAAAAATTACGTTTTATTCGTCCGCATCGCGTTAGCGCACTTCAAAATCACCCGCCTGAAATCCAACTTTCATACGTCACTGCTGCCGTACCCAACGTTGCCCGCTTTTACTGCGCGGCCGCCGACACTAGTAGCAAGAGCGAAAGTAGCGGGACCCACAGCAACAACGGCCATCGAAGCTTGCCGCAATCGCCGCAATGGATGTGGACGGAGAACTTGACAGCGAGACATCGGCTCGCGACGCTGGGCTCCAATTCAGCGACTTAATCCCCGATGAACGCGGTATGCTGCTGAGGGCTCGTAGTGCCGGCGTTGTTGCATGCGGCATTTTGTCGAACTTTCTGTCAGAGCAACTTTCACGAGCACGCAAAACACACGCGGCAGTACGCGATCCTGAAACTACCACTGAGACGGACCGCGTGAGCGAAGCAGGGCGCCGGGCGAAGCGCAGTTCGGCGAAAACGGAACCTTTGAATCACGTGTGCCGTTCACCATGGCAATGCCACAGAGGTTCTTTTTTCCATTAATCAAACGGAAACGAACAAACAGCATTTTATTACGTCTTTTGATGCACGAAAGGTTCTTTTTTATTGCTGCTAGTTCGATTACTAGTGATTTATTGTAGGCAGACTCTCATACGTCATCGGGATCACTTCGAAAATGTCCCACTCGTCGCTCATCATGTGATACATTTAGCTTAATTTCTCGGTAAGTAGGGCACTGCTGTTGATAATATTGCCGTTTTAGAATTTGTCATACATTGAGCTTTCACTCTGACATAAATTATTTGCCTGTAGTGTCCCTTTAACGCCAATATCTTACAAATTCGGTGCTCTACGATACGCCTTTTGATCTTGTACCTTCAAATACAAGTTATCATCATATATCATATACTATCATCGTTATCATATATTAATCCAGTAAGGGCATCTTTATGAAATACGTGACTCACACAATTTTTATCAAGAACTTCCCATAAAAAGTTTCGGGGGGGAGGTCATGACACCCCTTCCCCTAACTCACGCCTCTGATTAATAAATATTCAGGTGGCCCATGAATGCTAGTGTGCTGAGGTATGTGTGAACAGACTTGAGTATAAACGTAAGGTAACATAAGGTTGATAGTAATGAAGATCGATAGGAGCATAAGTCGGCAACAAAAGGGAGCTCACTCGGACTTACTCAATAAATATAATTTGCGCTTAGGGCTCACTCGGATTCAGACTCACTCGGACTCACACTCACCAGAATATTACTCACCCAGACTCATTCAGACTCATGGCTCGATTTGAGTTTGAGTCTGAGTGAGTTGACTCATGAGTGAGTCTGCCGACCTGTGGCGAAAACTGATGCTACTGCATGCTTCTGAAGCTGCCACTTTTAAGAAAGACGGAAACAGGAAAAATACATCTAAACTGATTGTAGCATCACCATTTTGTCATCAAGCTACACTGCCAAGCTACGTGTGGCGCATGCCCCTTGCAAGAAGTTAAACTTTTTTTGCGAGGACAATTGAGGGTACACTTAGGCACCTGTCTGCCTCTCGTGTATGTACATAGCCTCACAAATCTCTCATCGAATCTGGTCACAACCCCGACCCAACACCTGAGTTGCATGAAATGCTGGGGCGCAACCACACCACTTACAATGGTCGACCAAGTGGCCCCCTGCATCAAGTGATGATAGCGCTGCTCGATGCTCCCTTAGCCAGTCATTTAAGCAGCACCCCGTCTTTCCTATGTAACATTTTCCGCAGGACAAAGGGACGCTGTAAACAACACCTTCAACATAGGAAACGAACCTGTTAGTGTGTTTCTTTGAGTGCCTTTGCCTTCTTTTCTCATTCACAGCTGGGCACAGCACTTTTTTGAAGCGATGCGTTAGCTGATGGACGTGGGGTACTCCTACTCAGCAAGTACCAAATCGGCTTCGCTGTTTTGTGGAAGAGAAAGTACCAGTTCTTACTTCTTTTAGAAAGCTTTCCATGACAGACACCACCAGTTCGTGAGGAAACCCCACATCTGTCAAGCGAGGATACTTGACTTGCAAGCTTTCAACAACTCTATGCTGGCAAGACTTTTGTAGGGAATTGCACAGCCAGTTCATCGCTATACCATGTTTGACCAACTTCGAATGGGCCGAGCTGTCAATTAAAAGCTGCTTTTTAGAGCGGGGTTGTTACGCCCAGCAAAAAAGGTTATCGGTCAAACGCGTGTGCACAATTAAAAACTGAATACATCCATCCACTGGCAACTCATGGGTGAAATTCAGCCCCTTTGAACAGCTCTTAAAAACATCTAAGACCCCTTCAACCATTCTGCCTCGATTCTGGAGGTCGTCCATTCTACTAAAACTAAAGAGTGGTTCACACACCTAACATAAATAACAACACTATGATCATGGCCCGCTGCTTTGCGTTTGTTACAGTTGGCTAAAAATATCTCGCAAAGCGTGGGCATGGCACAGGAACCAATGAATACTTCATCCCTCTGCATAAAAGATTGGCCCTTAAATGAAACAAACATAGAGTCAAGGTAAAACATTAAAAGGTCTAAAAAATTCTTTAACGATACCCCGCTCGCATTCTGAAATGAAATCTCTCCTGCTTCTTCAATCAACGTCCTCATGGCGTCAATTAGTTCCTTTTTAGGGAGACTATAAAATAAATCCTCAACGTAAACTGAGAAGGCAAAGTTAGCTACATTCCTGTCTGAGTCCCTTAAAAAGTCAGCCAGATCATTTGAATTGCTGATGCGAAACGGATCTTCCACAATTAAATGGTCTAAGTGTCCATGTATGAATCTAGACATAACACCCTGCCACGAGCCCTTTTCAGAAACTATTGCTCTCAAAGGAAGCCTTTGCTTGTGGGTTTTGACGGAAAAAAATACTTTCGGCCGATCGTTATTGCCTGCTACAATGTTTGTGGCTTCCTTTTTATCTATGGCTTCCTTTTTACGACGGTCTTCCAACGTGCAAACGAAAGAAAACTTTTGTCAATGGCTTGAAAAGCCTTTTCCTCGTATAGAGGAATGGGCAGGACTAGAAATCCTGCTTCTTTGCCAGAGATCAACAGTGCTTGTTCTTTGTCATGCAGAAAGTAGCTTTTGTTACATAGAGCCGGAATAAGTGGAGCCGAGACCCGAGCTCAACGAGAAGACAACATGAACTGTTTATTCTTTTCACACTGCCCCAGCCCTGTTCTCACTCCCACTTCCGCTCGCAGCAGTAGGTGGCACTAGTAGCCGGCGGCGCTACAGCTGGTGCAGCACACAGTATCATTGCTCACAATCCTCCCCCTTTAGTTCTTGTCATGGAGAATACCGGTTCACAGGGCATCTTGTTCGGCCACTTCTTCGCAGTGGTACATTCTTTCCTCCCGGTGGAGTGACTGCTCGTGGTAGCCCATTTCTGTGGTGGGACTGGCTTTGTGCCTGTTCTGCTCAGTAGCAGCTCCTGCAGGCTCCACAGGATCTGTTGCTTGCTGCTCAGCTGGCTGGTCGAGAGGCACAGTGTTTGCATGGGTGGCGGTATGTACGAGGCTGGGGCGAATGTGGTCCCCATGTCTGTGTCACACAGTTCCATCTTGTAATACAACCTCAGATGAGGCGCAGCTCGTAGGACCGCTAACAGAAGCAGGTACCCATGGTGGGCCTGATCGGAAGTTCCTGGTGAACACTGGGGCACCCGGATCCATTGTTGCCGCAATGCGGCAACCCTTGTCCGCATGCAGCGTTTGCTTTATCTGCTTCAATTGAACAGACGATCGAAGACTTGGGCGCATGACATCCAAGGGTGTCTTGATTCGTCTCCCCATGAGCAACTCACAGGGTGCACGGCCTGTTACTTCATGAGGTGTTGAACGGTAGGGAAAGGGCACCCTGGCCACTTGTGTCCTGAATTCACCCGGTGTGCTTTTCTTCAGTTTATCTTTGATAATCTGCACCACCTGCTCTGCAGCCCCGTTGGAAGCAGGGTGATAAGGAGGCACCAGCATGCGACGGATGCCATTCCTGTTCAGGAAGTCAGCGTACTGGGTGCTGGTGAATGCTGGCCCATTGTCTGAAACAATGATGTCTGGCAGACCATGCTGAGCAAAGACAGTTCTTAACACAGAGATTGTGGCCTCTGCAGATGGTGATGGAACAGGGTGAACTTCTACCCATTTGGAAAAAGCATCCATCATCACGAGGAAGTAGTGTCGCATGAATGGACCTCCAAAATCAACATGGATCCTCGACTAGGGCTTGTCAGGAAATGGCCATGGCATAATTGGCATCCTCCGGGCAGACTTCTGGTGCGCTTGGCAAACAGGGCAGCTGCGCACCTGGTTTGTCATGTCATTATCGATTCCAGGCCACCACTCATGGGATCTAGCAATCGTCTTTGATTTCTCGTTTCCGGGGTGGCCGGCATGCAACAGCTGAAGGACTTGGGATTGCAGGGACTTGGGAATGATGACACGGGCTCCCCACAAGAGGCATCCTTCGTGCAGACTAAGTTCATTGGTCCTTGTAGTATAAGGCCCCCAGTCCCCTCCGGAAGAGGACTCCTGGTCAGGACAGCCTCAGTCACTTGTGACAGCATGGGATCTCTTACCGTCACACATCTAATGACTGCAGGTGACAGGACATCAGGGTATGCTTGTTCTAGCATGAAGACATCGGCAGGCATAGAGTCCTGAACCTCAGTTGCGGGAAGATGTAGCCAGTTAAGTCCATCAGCATGGCCTAGCATACTGCCTTTGTAGACGAGCTTGATTTATAGCTTGATAGAGTGAGTGCCTACCTCAGGACTCTCGGTGATGCCTGGCTTGGCACACCGCGACTTGAACAAAACAGTCCTAGTAATGGCTGGTGGTCTGTTACAGCAGTTAACGGCCGTACCCACAGGTGCTGATGAAATTTGCGCACACAAAAAACCAAGCAAGGCCTTCCTTGTCAGTCTGACCGTTAGTTGCTCAGCAGCAAGCATAGTACGTGAAGCAAAAGCTACAGGTCTTTTGGTTCCATCTGCTTCAGTCTGTGCCAAGACTGCACCCACCATATGGGCGACGCGTTACAACTGAGCACAAGTGGTTTCTCAGAAGAGTGTGGGCCAACACAGGTGCAGTTGATAAGAGCCTTTTACTTGTGATGAATGCTTCCTGTTGCTCTTCCCCCAGCTCCACCTTCTCCATCAAAAAGCAGCTGATGCAAGGGACGCAGTCTTGTTGAGATGTTTGGCAAAACTGTCTGTAGAAATTAAGCAGGCCTAGATAGCTTTGAAGCTCCTTCACATTCTGTGGCTCGGGCGCATTGATGACGCCTTCTACCTTCTAGGGGTCGGGCTTTAGACCTTGGTTGCATATAATGTGGCCCAGGTATCCACTTCGGGAGCGAAGAAAACTCACTTCTCCAGCTTCAACCTAAGGCCTACTTCTCGAAATTTCTCCAAAACAATCGTCAGATTCGCCAAGTGGTCTTTGTCGTTGATGCCTGTAATAACAATGTCATCAAAGTACACAGCTGTTTTCGGCACACTGCGAGGCAGAGTTTCCATCTCTCGCTGAAAATAGCAGGTGCGGCTGAAACGCCAAAAGGTAGGTGTGTATACTGGAAGAGACCCATGTGTGTTGATGGTCACATATTCACGACTTTCTGCATCCAGAGCTATCTGCTGGTAGGTGTCTCGCCGGTCAAGTTTTGTAAACTTCTGACCTCCCGACATGGCTGCCCACAGCACTTCAGCACGCGGAACTGGTAGGTTTCCACGAGCGACCAGCTTGACTGTTTGCTTGAAATCTCCACAAATTCTTATTGTGTCGTTTTTTCTCTGAACCGGCACATCGGCGCTGCCCACTTGGCTGTCTTCATGGAAATGAGAATGTTCTCACGCTGCAACCTCAGGATCTCCTGCGTTACGAGGTAAACCAACGCAAACGGCAGTGGGTGTAGTTTGCAGATTTTGGCACTGCATCGGGAGCTACAAGATTTTGGCAGAAAATTCTTTGAATGTGCCAATGCCTTCTGCAAAACCTCAGGAAGACGAGCAATCAACTCGCGGACATCACTAACTTGGTTTTGTTTGAATCCTTCGACGCCAATGCTCAAAGCTTGGAATCAGTTGCGCCCAAGCAACGTTGGAGCAGTGCCACTCGTGAGGTACAACAGAAGGGCCCGTTCGTGCCCTTGTACTCGACGGGAACGTTTGCTTTGGTCTTGACTTGCTCGAGCTCCCCACTAAACCCACGCAAAAATACGTTTGAAGGTTCTAGACTCACTTCTGGGAAGGCCCGTTGAAACTTGTCTACCGGCATTACGGAGACGCTTGCTCTGGTGCCCAACTCCATCGCAAACGGTTTCCCAAACATTTCCACGGTGCAAAGGAAAGGTGGCACAGTCGGCTCACCACTTAGGTGCCACATGTCAAAACGTCAGCACTGCGAGGAACATCAAGCACGTCAGCAAGGTCGACAGCGTTTACCTGTGCTGTACGTGTTGATCGTGGCGGTACAGTTCTCGCAGCAGACGTGTTTCCCTTCGCGAATGTCTCGGCCTTCCGCGAGTTACAGACGGCTGCCAAGTGCCCCACTTTCTTGCAGTAGGGACACTGCGACTTGCTGTGTCTGCATTGCGGCGCCAAGTGACCTCTGTCACCACATCGGTAACACACCATGCTCTTGGCCGTGGACGATACCCGATGAGTTGGCAAACCCGGTAAACTACTTGCAGTTGCCTGACACAGTTCACTGGCATCCTTTTAGCAGCTTCCATCGCCAAGGCAGTTTTCACTGCGTCCTCGAATGTGAGGTCGGGAATCTCGAGCAGCCGCATCTGAATCGCTGCGTTGTTTATGCCGCATACATTTCGGTCTCTTAGCATGTTGTTAAGTTCGATTCCATAATTGAAGTGCTCGGACAAACACTTGAGCGCTGCAACAAAGTCGCTGACTACTTCTCCTTCGGAACGCCCCCTCGAATTGAAGCGAAACCATTGCACCACGACAGTAGGGGTGGGGGCGTAGTGCAGGCAAAGTATGGCCAGTATCTCGTCGAGCGTTTGTCTTGGGGCGTTTCCGGCTTTACAAGGTTACAAAGTAGTGCATAGGTACGAGGCCCGCAGCAGCTCAAAAATATTGACCTTTTCTTTGCTGGCACGACGTCGTTGGCTTCGAAGAACTCTTGGACATGCTCCACATTCGCAGGCCAGGCGTCGCCTTCCCCCTCGAATGCTTCGATCCTACCGAAGGTAGGCATCGTTGTTCACGCGGTTTGGTCTTCGTCACCAGTTGTTACATGTAGCCAGAATAAGTGGAGCCGAGACCCGAGCTCAACGAGAACACAACACGAACTGTTTATTCCTTTCACACTGCCCCAGCCGTGTTCTCACTCCCACTTCCGCTCACAGCAGTAGGTGGCACTAGTAGCCGGCAGCGCTACAGCTGGTGCAGCACACGGTATCAATTGTCACACCTTTTGATGCTCAGCGGCTCGCTTTTGTTACCACCTTTTCTAAACAACACGCAATCGATACCTTCTGAAATACATCTGTCTCTCTCTTTGCACTGTGCTTGCTTAGCTACTTTCCTAACCAAAAAGACGACCTACTGGATTTTCATATGGCTCCACTCAGTACTTAGGACCACAACACAAAACATCATTAACGAAGCCAGGCAGATCAAACTGCGCAAGCGACGTGACCTGCTGGGACCTAAAGAGGCACTGACACAATGTTTCGCAACCGAGATAGCCTGCGGGATCGATTCCCGTGAACATGCATGTATCATCTGCAAAATATCAACGGCAAATACAGTAGCTTGGAAGGTATTATATATGAATTTGAAGTTCACCTGCACGATTCAGCGCTATATGCCACACCTCACGACACTGACACCCTTGAAAGTGACTCAAAGGTGACCCCTCTACTGCCCCGACGTCACCACGCTGTAACCGATAAAACAAGCTATGATGATGTCATAGTCGCCATTTCTTTTTTGCCGTGCTTGCACCAGCAGACTACTTTTTGGTGGCCGCTCGCGAGTCTGTGGCCGCGGCGCAGGCGTTAAAAGTTTTGTGTTTGGCCACACTGTTTTCTCGTTTCCTGTTCGAAAGGACTTCTTGATTTACTTGTGCTGTGTGGGCTGTGGCCTGCGCGGAAGTATGTCACAGTTCTGTGTGCTGACGTGGTCGAGTTTTGCACACGCTAGGTGGTTAGTTGCACCTTGTGGCTTGTCGTTTTGGAACTCTCACACCGAAACTGAGACTGGTCGGTAATGAGGAGCCTGTGATTAATTATCTGTCGCACGCTGTAGTTAAGATATGCCGTGTTATGACTAACAGGGCCCCAGCAACACTTTGCAGCAAAAAAACGTGAGGCCAAAATACTGGATTTGCCTCTGAAGTTCTGACTTGAAGATCCTGGTTATGCTTCTTGCATAGCCTGTTGGAGCAGCACAGTGGAGGAACAGCACTTGCACCTCAGGGGGCACCAAACCACTGCTCAAGGCAAAAGACAGCACTCTCGTTCGACAGCTGGCAATGGCGACAAGGTTGACGTAGGTTGCAGAAGGATTTGAACATAAAGAAAAGGCAAGGACTGGGTCCGTACAATTAAAAAGTGTTACAGTTAAAGCTGAAATTTTGGCTAGTTCGTTTTGACTTGAATACAAATGTAGCGGAACAAAAGAAAGACATGCACACAGGACGACCACCAAACTTTAACTGATAATTTGACTCCTGACTCATGGCATACAAAGTGATAACAGAAAAAAGCATCTAAACTGATTGTACTGGCCCTTTAAGTCACATTCATCACAGTACACTTAAATCACGTGAAGAATACCGAGATGGTGAAGGGGATAATTAGCTCTCATGGGACAAGGCACATTTTGCCCTGTAATTACACTAATGTGCGTCCGTTGCATAGGCAAGAGTGCCACTATGATCATCGACATCTGAAATATACTTGCTAACTCTCAAATGGTCTCTAACATTGCTGGGGCCCTGTAAAACAATAAATGAAAACATGCACCAGTTTTATTTATTTTTCCTTTTGTCACCTGTTAGGCATACTAATTTTACATGTTTTCCAGTGATATAAATTTCTGTTTATACGAATATTTTTCGTGGCCCTGCGAAATTGGTAACATCGAGATCCTACATTTGTCTACCCACATATGGTGTGCTAAATTCAGGGAATAAGTACTGAGAGCATTCCTTTGGTTCTCTGGACATTCGTATTCCACATGCTCCTGCATCGCACTACCACAGCTGTTCAATTCTATAATTCCTGCCAAATTAAAGTGTTCATGTTTGTATTGACCTTTCTATGTATAGAGTTTGTCTTTTTGGAAATGGTAACTAGTTGTTTACTGAAGAAATAGTCACTCAATTGCAATAGTAAAAAAATGTAATTGATTAAGGAATGTCTAACTTCTAAGCCTGATTGATGCCAAGGGTAAAGTTTATATGGGTGTACTTTGTTGTTTGTGCTCGCTTAATTAAAAAGTAGTCTCTTTGCTGTTGCAGATGTTTCCATTCTTCCAAATTAGCAATAAAAAACTGCATGCTTTGGATATGGCCGTAGGGGCATTGCAACAGCTTTTTCTTAAAACTTATTTACCATTTTACGCCTATGTTGCAGCCTAATTCATTGAGCTTGTGATTGTGATGGTGATGTGGCCATGTCTAGACTGCTATTTCTGTTTGGTTGTATTGAAACGTATGAAATTTACTAGTCACTTTTCTCACTGATTGTGTATAATACTATAGAAATTGAGAAAATTATGGAGTTTGTTGCAACATTTAAATTTGAATCAACGTGAGGAAATTTTGCGTCTCTTACAAAACACCAATTCAAACTAGGTATTTAATAATGCATCCTTTTGTTTTTTTCCATATCTGTCCGTGCTGAAACAGTTTCGCAGATAACTTGCCACAACGCCCTTTAGTGGCACTTTGATTTGACACTTTAACATGTAAATAATGATTCGTGACTGAAACATTATCTGGTCAATATGTGACTTTGTATTTCATGGTATTATTATGCTTTCATTAAAACAGTGTAGAGATGTTAGTGGCAAATGTGCAAAGCGTGGCAATAATATGAAGAAACAATTGCTTGTGTAATCCACATAATGTGCTTGGTAATTCTGATTACCGAAAACCATGATGTTGTTGTAGCCTTTATAACAGTTTTTTTTCTTTGCTTTTTCAATTTGCATCACATAAACTTATTTCACTCATGTTTTCTTTCACATGCTTCAGGTGTTGGAACATGAAAAGTGGTTCTTTTCTTGTGCAGTGCTCTTTGAATACTTCTCTGCAAACAGAAGTGCAGCAAGTAATTTAATGGGTGATTGTTTATTGGTGCACATTCAAACTCTTTTGACTCTATACATATAGCATTGGAATGGCCTCTAAATGAGATTAAATTTTTTTGTTTTTTGGCTCCTCGTGTTCCCCTGTGTAAAGCGTAGAATTCGTGTCCAACAAAATGGGAATTTTCGTAAAACTTGCAGTGTCGGCACTTTTGCCAGAACAGTAGGTTTGGTTTATGCGAGTCAAGGTGATCATCTACTTCACACACATGCGGAGCAACCCTTGTATTGCCTGCTGCTGTAGTCCAGTTATAGTGTATGGCATAATTTGCATTGCCTTTGTGTGCTCTCAATGGCTTTGCAGGCTCCTTGTCTTTTGCGTCCTTGGAGCAGTCTACTCCCATTGGCGTCTGTACGAGGCCGACTTCATTCCTGCCAGCAGTGCACCTATGTGACCTTGGACAAGTCGACCATAGACAGACACCTTCGGAAACACATAGGAGAGCCCCCCTTACAGTGCCAGTTGTGTCCAGCGGCATTCACTCACAAGTCCAAGCTTGTGGCTCACATTCGCACCCACACTGGAGAGCGCCCCTTCGCCTGTGTCCAGTGCAGTGCATCCTTTGCAACGAAAAACAACCTCGTGATACACATCCGCGTGCACACAGGAGAACGGCCCTTTTCCTGTGTCCACTGCAATGCATCCTTTATGCAGAAAACCAGCCTCGTGAAACACACCCGTGTGCACACTGGAGAGCGACCCTTTTCCTGTGTCCACTGTAATGCATCCTTTGCGATGAAAGGCAACCTCATTGTGCACATGCGAACTCACACAGGAGAGCGTCCCTTCTCCTGTGTCCACTGTAATGCATCCTTTGCAATGAAATGCAACCTCATTGTGCACATGCGCACTCACACAGGAGAGCGTCCCTTCTCCTGTGTGCACTGTATTGCATCTTTTGCTCGGAAGAACAGCCTCATGAAACACATCCGCTCGCACACAGGAGAACGCCCCTTTTCCTGTGTCCACTGCAATGCATCCTTTGTGCAGAAAAGCAGCCTCATGAGACACATCCGCATGCACACAGGAGAGCGTCCCTTTTCCTGTGTTCACTGCAGTGCTTTCTTTTTGACCAAAAGCAACCTCGCTGAGCACATGCGCACTCACACAGGAGAGCGTCCCTTCTCCTGTGTCCACTGCAATGCATCCTTCACGATGAAAAGCCATCTCACTGACCACATACGCACTCACACAGGAGAGCGTCCCTTTTCATGTGTGCGCTGTAATGCCACCTTTGGTCGAAAGAACAACCTCGTGAGACACATCCGCATGCACACAAGAGAGAGTGCCTTTTCCTGTGTCCACTGCACTGCATCTTTTTCACAAAAACATGACCTCACGGACCACATGTCCCATCTTCATGGAAACGAGAAGCCATCATGGTGAGGGGCCTACAGACTTGCCATAAAAGGCCTCTAAACAACCCCACACTCCAAAATTTGCGATGGAGAGATAACTGAGCACTTGTACGATGTGAACATGCTGCGTCAAGAATTTTGCAAATGAATGCTGTAAAAACCAAGTTACGCTGTATAGAACAACATGCTTTGGCTGGTCTTGGTTTCTCACTTGTTTTGTGACTAGGCGTGGGTTTAGCAGGGATGCAACAGCTGTGCCAATTGCGCCAATTTGATACAATTCCTTATTTTTGTGCCAAGCTGAGCCAAAGCCGTGAAATTTGCTAAAATTGCGCCAAACTGCGCCAATATGCCCGACCAGCTTAAAATTTTCTCAGTTGTGCAAATTTGAGCGAGAAATGAAGACCGCGTTGGTCATCTGCAGTGTGGGCATCGTCATCCAATACAGACGCGCAGACCCTAACCCCCCGCGAAACAAAAGAAAAAAAAGGTTCACCGGAAGGACGAAGCAATGAATGCGATAGCAACAAATTGTATGCTATACGAAGTGATGCTGGCAGCAACTCTTTTGTATCCGATCTCGCGTAACTCTGCAAAACGTTGGTGTAAGAGAATACGGCGTTTCCAGGGAAAGATGCTCTTTCTGCACAGTGTCTTCGCATTGAGAGCGCAGCACGTAGCAGGAAATACGAGCCGCCCGCTGATGGCTGCCGAGATAGTGCGCGCGCCAGCGATCGCGCCCTTAGAATCAACGTTCAAAAGTTGCTGCTCAACGACAGCCCCCCCCCCCCCGCCTCTCGCGTGTTTTCATGCTCGCTCAAGACGGACGGGGTGTTTCCTCTATGCTTCGATGGCAGGCTTCCCGAGCGGAGTGGTGTTATCGCATGCGCCCTCCAAGCGACGAAGGTGGGGGCTCGTTTGATATCTGCTTCAGCCGCGTTCGTCGCACACACACGCGCGCTTTTACCCACGGTAGAACATACTATGCACAGGGATATGTTATCAGTTTGTGTATGGTAGCCACCATAGTTTGTGCCTTATTCGCAATGCCCACGAACTATAGGTGGCGCGCCGTGCTTTTCAGGAGGAGGGTCAACCCGTTTGTATGGTGGCTAGAGGGGGAGGTGTCAGCATCGGCCAGGCTGCGCCGTGCAAGCCGGTGCGGCACATTTTCATGACGCCGACAGGTGGCGCGCTCGTCGTCTCCGAGATGCCTAGAGGGAGGTCCGTCGCAGTGGTCTCGTGGATTCTCTCCGGCAAAGCTCGTGTTATGTGACCTGTTGCTTCGCCTGCTCGGCTTTGTTTGTGCGTATTGGTGCCTGATGGCAAAAGGCGTTCCCGTAGCCGCCGGCGCTTCGCAGGAAACGTGAATTTCCTAGTCACCAAACGCGTGTATGGCACGCTGTCTACTAAAGCAAGAAACGCATGTTGCGTTTTTCGCGACCGAGAAACGTAACGTATGTCGCGGTTTTTGCGAGCGAGGAAAGCATGTCACGTTTTTCGCGAATGATAAACGTATGCCGCATTATTCGCGAGCGAGAAACGCATGTCGCGTTTTCTCGCTAGCGAAAAGGACAATTGTGCGGCGAACGCCAGTGCTGCCGATCTCGTCAGCACACAAAACGCTTTCTGTCGTGAAGTTGTGTCGTCCCGTCGATAGATTATCCGTTGCCGTCACCGGACCAGCGGACGCGTGCCTTAGTTACTTTATGTGGTCGACCGAGGCTCGCAAGAAAGCCGAAAAGCGTCCGTTACAACGCGCCGACGGCTCTCCTGCGAGGTTGTTGTTTGCATGTGCTGACGCTACGTGATGGCAAAGCAACAGAAACAGCAGAGAAATTGTTTTGCCTATGGATCCACTACGGGATACGTCTCCAGACAGGAAAGAAGATAGAAATTAGGGTCTCTCTCATCGCAGTTATCCGACGATGATGAACGTCGCCAGGGATGGGAACGTTACATTCCACGAGCTGATAAGCCGCTGGACAAGAACAGCATTGTCTGTGAACTTCACTTCCACGAGAGGTTTATATTTCGCAGCTACACACGTGATCAACGGTGAAACAGTAGCAATTCCGCGTGGTCGCACTTCCCTAACACCAGATTCGGTTCCAGCTTTGTTCCCCAACGTCGCTGCGTACCTTTCCAAGAAGTTGCCAGCGAAACGGGGGGCAATACCCCCGCAAACAACCACCCACTGCATAAGCCGAGGTGCAGTGTTTTCCGATCGTTACACTCCACACAAAGCTTCAGCAGCACGAAGGAATTACCAAAGCTCTTGTTGGGCCAGCTTCATTTATATGTTTGCCTAATCACGAAAATTATTTGGTTGTATGGTTAGTGTGCGCCGTAAGAAATCGTGGACGGAAAACGCGCCTCGCGTCCGTGCCAAACACCTTCGCGAACCTAAGCCAGCGCGCGGATGAAATCTCGGAGCCGACAGACGCGCCCGAGGACGCGCCCATGCGGCGGCGCTGCTGTCGGCACCGAGATGCCTCCCGCGCCGTCGCCTTGTCATGAAAAAATGCTTCGTCTCCGGCGCGCCGTTGCTGACACCATACCGTTTGTTAGCATAGGAACAGATAGGACGTGCGGACGTACGGACCGTGCCACTTTCACCGGATGAAGTCATGAGCTGCGCTGGAATGGATATGAGACTAAAATACTTTCCCAAACCATGGAAAGTGCTAAGTACTCGCCACCTAATTATTTGCTGCGAAGTGAAAGGTTATATTTCAGCTCCGTTACCGTGCATAACGATGCTTTGCGAAATCCATGCGTGCTACATAAACCTGTATCAACTAGAATTGACGTATACGAGCTGAACGGCACTCCGAGGTAGTACGTAACGAGCCTGCCTGACGGATATGCCGCAGTAGTAGGCCGCCAGCGAGTAGCGCCATCGCTGCTGCGCGTGATGATGGCTTGCAAACATAAAAGTGTTCTGTGATAATACCCCGTAGTCATTACTTGCGCAGTCGGAAACGCGGAGTTACGTCTTCAACGGAACACAAGCATTTAACATGCCATTCAGTAGCGCTTGTGTCACAGCCATGCTGAGACTCTAGCCGTGTGTACTTCACTCGCATGTTGCAGGTTCGATCAGCACGATCGAAACATGAATATCGAAAAGAATGCACACGTATGCTTTTCGCAACGTCGAAGAAGTTCGCCGAGAGGCGTGGATTGTGGCCGTGACTGCACGTTCCATCGCTCTAACCATTTCGCTTCGCTGGTCGAGCTCGAGCGTGTTGGCGGCATGCGGCGCTCCATAATATCCACAATAATTGCGATACATGCAATGCACAAGAGGAACTATGCTTTTATTTCGATCTCGCTCAAAGATATATTATACATCAAATACAATCAAATTGAATTACGAGCGTGAAAGAACATTAACGCACGAGGGGACGTGAAGTGCAACTCGCTCCTCGTGAGTTAGCAGCTGGTGGTTCATCGTCGCTGTCACTCTCGGTGCTTTCACAGTCTTCTACGTCCAGTGAAAAATCCTCATCGTCAAGATGGTTTCTTTCAACATCACTGCTGAAAGCAATCTGAAGAATTTCCTCCGCCGAACGACTTCGACCACTCCGCGTCACCACGTTTACAATTAGAGAGACGTCTGGGCGCGGCGAACGTTTTGCGGTTTTGCTCTCAGACCGGTCAACAAGCAAATCGCTTGCAGTGTGCTGCCACCTATCAACAAACGTACAAAAACAAGCGGAGCAGCGGTGGCTATGAAACCCAACACACTGTCGAAGGACGGCGTGGATGGAAAGCGTTCGCTCCACGAAAGGCGTCGAGCAGACGCATCCTCGAATGATTGAAACGTCACTCGCACGATTAGTAACAGCGCTTTGCTGACAAAGGATAGAGGCCTTATTTTAATGTATCGCCAACTTGAGATCGCTCAGTTATACATGAGCACATCGCGAGCCCGCGCGACCTCCCTCCCGCGTACAGTGTTATGGGACTCATGCACTACAAGAACCACTGACCAATTATATATGCAAGTAAAACAGGGTGATCGAGCTTCAACTGAATATGTCAGACGATAACATTTAACTTACCTACGTGGCTACAGAAAGCCTCGCGAAGCTGATAGTAGTACACTGTGGACTAGCATGAAAGCGCGAGTTGCCACTATTTTCACGAAAACTTCGCGTCTCGCAAGAACGAATCAGATTTCTCGTGTCACGGAGGGCCCGGTTTGTTCACTGATGCAGGGAACATGCAAAGTCGTAGTGTACCTTTCTGCCAACGCGTTAACACTGAGGCTAGCACAGCCGAACAAGGAGCGACTGCATAGCGCCGCCATTTTGTCGTCTACTAACCCTCCTCGAGAGGACGCTCCTGAATCCGCTCGGTGGCGCGACAGGCCATAGAAAAGGCTTACACGAGAGGGAAATACCAGACAGTTGCGTAAATAGATGAACTTAATCTAAAGGCAGGGGAGAAAAGGATAACATTCGCTCGTATAGACCGCTAACCATTACATCGTGCTACACGGTTGGCGATGCAGGCAGTAAAATTAAAAATAAACGTGGGTAGAACAAATATTTTTGGGAGAACTTCAGAATGGATTTCGGATCGACAGGCGGTTAGACGACAATCTGTTTGTTCTTACCCAGTGTATAGAATATCGAAAATAGAACAGGCCCTTATACGTAGCTTATCTAGATATTACCGGGCGTATGACAACGTTAATCAGGAAATTTTGTGGGATGTACTGAAGAATTGGGAATAGGTGACGACTGTATACAGCTTTTGAGGGAAATATACCGAGAAATACAGTTTGTATAGAATGGAAGGAATAAGTAGCAAGGACAGCGTTGAAATTAGCAAGGGCTGAGACAGGGATGTCCTTTGTCCCGCGTTATTCATGCTGTACATGGTGAGGATGGAAAAACGCTAGAGGCAACATTGGATTTAATTTGTCACACAAACAGGTCGGCACGATGGTTGAGCAGAAGCTTCCAGGTCTATTTTATGCTGATGATGTCTTATTTGCGGACAGTCAAGATGATATACAGCGACTGGCAGATATATGCGGAAGGGAATGTGAGGCTCTAGGACTAGGATTTATGCAACAAAATGTGGATTGATGGTACTCAATGATCACGAAGACCATGCGGTCTTTATACAGGGCCAAAAAATACCGAGGGTAAGCGAGTACAAGTACCCGGAGTATGGGTAAATGAGGGGGATATATATATGGAGGTACAAGAGAAAGCATCGCTAGCAAAGGGAAAGAGGAATGCTGCAATTATGAAGCACAGAGCTTTATGGGGGTACAATACGAGGTGCTTCGAGGGCTGTGGAAGGGTGTGATGGTCCCGGGGCTTACATTTGGGAACTCAGTGGTGTGCATGAAGTCAGAGGTACAATCAGGAAGATGTAAATCAAAGGACGGTGGGCCGCCTCGCGTTGGGCGCTCACGGGAAGACGACAAATGAGGCTGTAAAGGGTGATATGGGATGGACAGGCTTTGAAGCGCGGGAAGCTCAGAGCAAAATGAGATTCGAAGAGAGGCTGAGGAAAATGAAGATAGATGGGCAGAGAAGGTTTTCAGGTATTTGTATAGAAAAAGCGTTGACACGCAGTGGAGAAAAAGAACTAGGAGGCTTACCAGTAAATATACGGCTAGCAGTGCGGGCGATATGGCAACAAGGAGCATTAAGCGGAAGGTCAGAGAGGCGGAGAGGACTTATTGGATGGCAGCGATGGAAAAGAAGCCGGCTCTGAGTAACTACCGAAAGGGAAAAAACGAAATAAGGAGGGAAAGGTTTATGATAATTCAAGGGAAGCGCTTTACTGTTTGAAGCAAGGTCGGGCTGCCTTAGAACGCGTAGTTATAAAGCGAGATTCAGTAACGAAGAAGAACAATGTACATGCTGCGGGGGAACTAAGGAAACGATGGAACATGTACTGATTGAATGTGGCGATATTCACCCAGGTATACGTGTGGACACGAGTCTACATGAAGCCTTGGGTTTTAGGGACAACAATGGAAAGCTGAACACGTCCGCGATAGAAATATAGAGACGGTTAGAGTATTGGTGGCAGAAAATAGAGATAAAGAACAAAAATAATGGGAGGAAAATAAGGTCATTCTGCCTTAAGAGGCAGAGAGATAGACCGTGAATTTATATTTTTTGGTATAATAACATAGATTAATCAATGTAGATCAGGTATTAGGCCAACGTAAAACAATGAAGCTTTTTTTTTTTCTTCGAGCCTGGTGGCAGACATGTCACCGCCCCGTTACAAAGGGGACGCTCATAGCATCCATCCATCCAACCATTGCGAATGCCTGGAAACATCTGGAAGAGAAGGGTGAAGCATTGCCGATGACGCCGCCGCGATTCGAACCTACGAGAAAGCTCTCGCCCTTTCCCCAGGCTTAGCTGTACTACGCGGCGGAGAACACTCCCGACGCTTCTAGAAACCGGGGGAGAAGGGATAAAAGCGTGCGACGACGAGCAGTCGAGTAGTGCAGACAGGAGGAAGTCAGTGAAGGTCGAGAAGTCAGTGAAGGAGTAAGTCAGTCGGCCCGGTGATGGTGAAGTTAGGCTAAGTGTGGCTCCGTTAGCCAAAGAAGACGTGTTTATGATGGTGTGCGGTCCGTCGATCGTCGATCTGGAAGCATTGGAGGACGACGCGTGTGAGCCGTGACAAGTTGACGACGGTTGAGCTACGACGATCAACGCTGGAGCTGGCGTGAGTGTTTCCTAGAAGAGACATTCGATTACCGTCCAAGTATTGCGGACTGGATACGCCATTGTATATTCAGGACTTTAACGGTCATTGAATAGTTGTAATGCATGCGATTGCATTTGTAGCGTGTGATCTGTTTGTTTAGCTCCCGTTGTGTAAACACCATCTGAATTATGTTGAAGTTGTAACTGGTACCAGCCGAGTGTGCACGTGTTTGTGATATTTGTATTGCCTTAACCGAGAATATATTTCGTTTTCTTTTGTGTTATCGACTCTCGGCTCTGACTCGGTCTTTGGACCACAACCGGCGTTCGCTGGCGTACCAAAGGACCAACTCTAAATTGTCCGCGCTTTCGTGGTGCGTTTTCGCAGGGCCGTGACGCCAGCCCTTAGAATCCGCCCGATTGCCATCCCCATTAACGGGATCAGTGACAAATGCACTATCATTCTTGTTGCACGTTTTGGTTTAGAGCAATTGTGCGGTACGTTACTGGACTTCATACACGAAGCAATTTATATGTGTATTTCTGAATAATATTATGCCTAAGGGCAGACTTTCGAAAAAAAAATGTGCGGTAAGCTTGCCTTGGAATTATATATGTATTGGTGCATAGGCCTATCTACCGGAGGGCCAAGGGGGGCGCTAGCCCCTCCCCCCCCCCCCCCACTGAGAAATGTTAGGGCGGCGGAGCCCCCCCCCCCACTTTCGACAGTGCTCATTGTCGGCTGCAGACAGGCAAAATTTTACTTGAATGCAGCAATAACGTAAATATGTTATAAAATTTGACCTCGATTCAGCTGTGGCGACTGTCCTCCGTGTGTCATGACCACGCACTGTAGGCTTTCTGCGGTGCGGGCTGCCTATTCCACGCTTTCGCGTCTTGCGTTCGAGCATTGCAGAGGAGGCTATCGCTCAGTTGGGGCTCTATAACATTACAGCAATCTGTCATGATTTTATTTCTTTCTGCCTGGCCTGAAATTTACATAATCGGCGACGCAAATACGGGTGGGAACCAGTGAAGGTTTTATAGCCCGATTAAACGCACTCTTCTTTTTTCAGGAAATTTAGTCTCTTTCTTTGAAAACGAATAGCATCGCCACTGCTCCATATTCAAGCTGCTGTGAGTTGACGAGTGTGCAGAAGTGTCGAGTATTTTAGTTGTGCCTAGCCAGGAGAGCTAAAAAATATTCCCACTTTAGACTCCGATTAACCAGCTTCACCTTGCATATCAAGTGGTAGCCTGCAGCGGTCACGGCGGCTTTTAACAAGACTGTGGGGTCGAGCATATTTGAAGCCTAGGTTCAAGTTTGCCTCGTAACTTGATCTACCTCACCAGGGAAATGATCAGCGTCCACGGTTTCATGGACTAATAAGAAGGCTGCCTGTCTGCAAAGGATTGTGTCTTTTCCTAATAATGTTTATTTTTCTCTCTACCTCTCTGTCAGCAACGATGAGTTCACAGAAAGTTGTATACGCGTAAGAACAGCTCAACATCGTTATACTACTACTGAAAGTACATATTATACACATATTAATCCATCTCACCCGCTGCTATAAGTAGCCGCTGCCAATGTGATTGGTGCCCCCTTCTTGGATTTCGTTCAGAAAGAGATACCGTGGCTATTCCGAAAAAAAAAATATTGTTCAGCACAGTAATGCGCCGATTATTGTGCAGACTTCATTTTAACGCCGCGAGTTTTTGCATACTCGTGACGTCGCCTAACAAGGAGGTGATTTTATGGCACACCAAAATATTTTGATGTATAGCCAATGACCAATAATGCACCATATTGAAAATAGTTTATTATTATTTTTTTCCTTACGCAGTCATGTGTAGTGATAATTACGCGGTGGACCACTTGTGCGTCAGCGTCATTTGTTGCGTCGTGTTACGAGCAGGTGCTGTGAGCGTGACCCAAAAGTATCGACCAATCACTAACAGCTAACGACCTATACGGAAGCAGACAATGCGGTTTAACGTTATGGTCACCCACATTTTTTTCAAACAAAATTTGAGCTTACACAGCTTGCGTAGGCTATCTACTTGGAGAGGCCGCAGGGGAGGAGTACAGGGGCCACTTCACCGCTTTACCGTCCACCCCCCACCCAAGCTGGGAAAAATAGGAGGGCAAGGGACGACACCTAGTATATAAATTCATAGCCATTTATAATCTTATAACTATACACAACCAGCTCAATGTGGTTTCCATAAATATTAATCGACTGAACTGCAACGATGCAGCATGACCGGCGTCTCGCATAATTTTAATTTTGCCACATGTGGGCGTCCCGTGCGTTTCACCCAACGCCGCGTGCGTTTCTATCTGCCGTTAGTATCCTCGAGAACGAATGAGGCATTTTCGTAATTGTCAAAGGCAGCGAGGTGGGATCGAGGGGCCCAGGTTCGAAACCCCGGTGCGCTTGGGAATTTTTTTCTTCTGAATTATTTTATTTGTGCGAATTTATTTATATATACATACATATCTGAGACATGACGCGACGACAATAATCGCGCGAGAGTGTCATAATTGCTATCGCAATAAAATCGGACTGCGCAGCTAATGCTGGAACTCCGCAGGGCCAAGGCGCCATTTCATAGGGCAGAGACCCCCCCCCCCAGTCACATAGAGGGGGGGGGGGGGGCAAGTCCACCTCGTACTTTGTGTGTAAAGGGACCGACAATGATTTTCTCGACCCATTTTTACGGCGCGACAGAAAGCTCACCCTTCGCAGTGTTTGTAGCTGAAGTAGTTAATCCCAAAAGCACGTGGTATTTTACAAGCAGCATTTTTGGATTGAAAGGCTCTAAACACGGACGTACCTTCCTCCAGCAACGCTGAGAATTGATAGTGATGCCGCCAGCCTTCTTGCGATTTGTGAAAGCTGTCGTTGTCCTGATTTCGCAGGAGTTCCTGTAAACTATCTTAACCACCTTATTTATAGCTTTTCAACTATTTTTCAAAATAACAAGCTGTTACAATGAGATGATGTGGCATTCACCTCATGCGTCCAAGGTTGCCTGCGCCTGTGTCATGAGTGGCTTGTCCCGGCGTCGTTACTCTCGATGCACGAGCCGAGCGAGTCATCCAAAATGTCACCTCGCATATGCGCGGCCGCGCCGAGTAGCAGCGCGAGTCATTTCTGAGACAAAGTGTAGGCAGCAAAACTTACTATGTCGCTCCAAAATCTTAGCGACCTAGAAACGCGTGCACGGTTGCATGAGCACGCTGAAAAGTTCCTCAAGACGCGTGACGAGCATGGGATCATTACGTCACGCGAAGGCAGCGCCACTTTAATGCATACAACGGAGGCCTATATGTACAATCGGCGTCAAATGAAACCCGAACAGCGGCAAGCCTTCGCTGGTATAGTGCGCGCCTCGTCACACCATTCACAGGCGCGCGCGCATCCGCGGTTTGACCGCACTGCGCATGAGCGCTGCCCAGGTGATAACTGGACGGCGCGTACTATACCACTGCGAAGGCTTGCCGGTGTTCGGGTTCATTTGACGCCGATCGTACATTTTATGGAATACTTTTTAATATAAGAAACGAACAATATTTCAATACTAACAAAAAATCGGGGACCGCGTACAACAATCAACGGTACGTGGCCGGGTTCATCGGATCGTTCATGTTTTGCCACCAGAGGCGCCACAGGTCATTTTTCGCGACTTTCAATTAAGAAATAAAAAAATATAATTCATCTCACGAAAAAAACGGGGTGGCTTGAGTCAATGCGACGGACAATCTTCCATCAGTGGAGTCATCTCATTTCATGTTCTGGGGAGTTGTCGGTCCCTTTAATAGGTGCGGGAAGCGCTGCGATGAGTCTTCGCCACCCCCTCAAGAATAACCCTGCGCACGCCTATGGCCACTGCACTGGTATTCGTACCCTGCGCCTCCTGAGTTGGAAGGAGACCTTCTGAACATTCTTAGAGGTGAATGCAGTGGAGGAAGGTGAGCATACTTGATGCAGAAGAAGGTAGGGTTATCTTGTATGCTGCGTGGCTGTAGGAGAAGTGTTTATTGTTTAAAAAAGTCACAGTTTCACCGCAACGGCGAAGCAATAAATGCGATAGCAAGAAATTGGAATGTCACACGAAGAACGACAAACAGCTCGATACTTGCAACGCGCCGCTGAAGCACAAAGAAGCGCTCCCGAAATGAACGCACAGGTAAACACGGGAGAAGCGTGAACTAACACAACTGTCACAGTTGTTACGTCATTGTGCTTGAGCAAGGCGCTGCAAATGTCGACAGTGTTTGTTCCCTCAAAACTATGGCACATACCAACTCTGGGGGATTGGCCCAGTCTGCGCATCGACAATGGAGAAGGGGACGCTCTGAGGTATTTCTTTTCTTTTAAACTGCGGCGCGTGGAGTGACCCCTCTGCGTCTCCTGCCACACGGGGGCGTCTGACGCAAGGTGTGCCTAGGTGTGCCGGATGTTCTTTGTTTTTTTTTCCTGCCACATCACGAGTGGGTACAGAAAGGGGCCACTTTGTCGTGCGCGTCTCAAGGGCAGTTTTCAAATTGAAAGAAATTGTGGCAGCGTTCGTTGATAGAAAACACGCTCAAGCTCCTCCGAGATTTGCCTACCACCAGCGGTAAATGGTGCAGATAAATAGCCCGCCGTTAATTCGCCGGCGCATGCATGTATGAAAGAAAAAAAAAAAGCATGGCGCATGGTTGAGTTGTCTGCGCAGCGCGCTGGGGAGCTAGGGGTCGATGGTTCGAATCGCCGGTCGGGTAGTTCGGAATTTTTTTCTTCTGCTTTATTTTTCTTTTTGCCTTTTATATATGTACAGGGTCGACCACATCTAAGCTGAACACCTCATTAGTATTCAAGACCTCATTGAAGCTGTTGTTTAATACATAACTCGGAAAATCATTACTGTGTTTGTCGACACCATGATTACACGTTCTATAACGGGCATTGCACTCGTGAAGTATAAGAAACGTTCTAGTTTTACCGGTTTGAATACTAATGAGGTGTTCAGCTTAGATGTGGTCGACCCTGTACATACATATACATATCCTGGACATGACGGCGACGGCAAAAAGCAGCCGAGAGTGTCCATATTCGCCTTTTCGTTCGGTTTCAATATTGCGATATAAGCAGCACGTGTTGCACCAAGAAACTTCCGGTCACTTCAGTTATCACCTCTAACGCCGAGCAGAAAGCGGATTTTTTATGTAGTGCCAGAATAAAAAAGACTCTTTTTTCCGTTTTCAGGTAAAAGGAAGGCGCTTGAAGTGAAGCCCTAACTCTTGTAGTGTTGCGTGTGCAGCTTAGAAGAATATTTATATAAAATATTTGGCCACACACAGGGAGAAAAGTGTGGAAAATGTGCGGGCTACTCGCTAAGGCTTTTGTTCCCCGCCAATGCTACTAGGCAACGCCGGCGCACAAAACCGGAAGCCGTTCAGCAGCTGTGTTTGTAAACATTGAAAGGGTCTATAGTTGCCATCGCAATAATATCAAAGGTTGTAAATATATTCTGTAGTAGGGGCAAACAGCTCACATTGAAGAGAAAGCAGAATTAAAAAATTAGCGAAGCTTGCACTAAGTCGCGCAAAGCTAGGTCACAGCAGAACTGGTGGGCGCGTTTCAGCTTCTCTTGTTAACCATCCGTACAGAATGCTTGGGCGGTCATTGAGTGCGTGCCGGTCATTATGATGATAATTTTCTATCTACAACATACGGCAAACCTCGACCCTAACGGCTGTGCTTGAAAATCATTGAACAGTGAATAGATTTGAACCATTTGTGTGGAGGTGTTTGCTCATCTGTGGCTTTCGCTGAACAAGTGATGTAGGTTACATTTTCTCGTGACAGTTGCCATTGTGCTCTCATAGCCACAGATAAGTGTGCCTTGGCTGCAGTATGGAGTGCAGGTGCTAGAGGTGCGCGCACAAGCTATGGAGTAATGGGTGGAAGGGGTGGCTGTACTAGCGTGCGCACCATTTCAACCATCGTTTCTAGAACCAATAATAATAATATCTGCAATTTAACGTGCCAAAAGCACGATATGATTATGAGAGACGCCGTAGTGGAGGGCTCCGGAAATTTCGACCATCCGGGGTTCTTTAACGTGTACCTATAAATGTAAGTGCACGGGCGTCAAAGATTTTCGCCTCCATCGAAAATGCAGCCGCCACGGCCGGGAATTTCGAGATCCAATAGGAGATATTTATAATGCTTACTGCTGCGGCAACACTGGGCGCGTCCGCCATGCTTTGTTGGGCGCAGTCGCGGAATCGTCTGCTAGCGTCTCCATAAAGAGAGGCCACGGAAATGCTGAGCCGCAGTCGGCGAAGCTTTCGGACCAAGAAAATGCGGCCTTTCATCATCCAGCGTCGGTTAACGGGCCTCACTGTGCTGCCACAAATCGACGAGAACACAACATCGGAGTTCTGCGTGCTTAGAAACTTATCAGGGTCGCAGCTGCAAGAGGCGCACCGCTTCGCAAAGCGAACTGCTGTTTCCTGGTGGCTTGCGCTTCCGATCTGTGGTAGACGTTCAAGAAAGTGTTCGTTACAGAGGATATGGGACTGTCAAACTTCTAAGGTAGCCTTGCACGTGCAATACACCTCCATTGCATATTCCACTGCGATTGTATACACTCGACATAAGCACATACCGACACCACGTTGTTTATGCGCGACCTGTGCAACGCTGTGCTGCTTTCCTCACCTCATATCTTCAGCTACATGTATCGCTACATCGTTCGCAGTAGCGTGTGTCATAACTTTTTCGGAATAAACAAGGCGTGGACATGTGCATGATCGGTGCGTCGCAACCAAAAAAAAAAACAACAAAGAAAACGCCAGGCCTGCGCGGAAAGCGCAGCACAGTCACAGCGAAAGCTGGAAGAGCGGCATTTCTAGAGCCCGTTATAAACTCTCTTGTGGCTACTAATACCAGTAAATTAGCAACGTACCCACTACGCCACAAACCATAATTTTTGGGAAGCTGGGAAGCACCCACCATGACATTATTCGTTATCTGAGGAGAAGCAAGGCACCATCTGTAAGGCATTATGTGCATTTTATTGATGCGACTGTTGATGACGATGAAGAAAGATGGCTGAGCCCTTTGTAATGGGTTGGAAGCTTTAAACGACCCACTATTTACGTAATTCATATTGTGTGACGCCCGGTCGTTATTTAACTGTCCCACCACGCTTTACAGCATACGTTAACCGGAGAAACGGAGAGCGAGAGAGAGGGATTAACTTTATTGAGACCCTGAGGAAATGGATCATGGGAGCCTTATGCGCTTCCTTGGCAACCAACAGAAGTGCACTTGCGAGGAACCCACTACGCTATAAATCATAATTTTTGTGAACTAGGGAAGCAGCCACTATGCAATTCTTCGTCATTCTGCGGAGAACCGTGGTACTCGCTAAACGCCTGTAAGACATTATGTGCACTTTCTTGATGCTGGGATGCTGACGATGAAGAATGATCGCAGATGCCTTTGTAATGGGTTGGAAACATTCAACAACCCACTCGTTGCGCAATTCGCATTGCGTGACGCCCGGTTACAGAATTCGCATTTGTGCGACGCCTGGTTGTTATTTTACTCTTCTACCACACTACATTACATATGTTAATGTGGTTCCTTCGCGACATGAAGCCTGCATATGGTCCTTTGCAACGCAGTTTCAAGCACCGGTATGGCTCAGAGGTAAACTCTTTACGACAGTTTACCTCTGAGCCATACCGGTGCTTGAAACTGCGTTTCGGCAATGCAACTGGTAGTCTGGTAAACTGGGGAAGGTGCTTGGGTTTTTGGCACGGAGTGTGGTCGTCTAGACCAGAATTTTTCGCCAATATTAAGTGGGGAACGACACCTGCCAAATATCTAGGTGTACCGCTCGAATACTACAAAGACAATGATAACTATTGGCAAGAACAGGCAAGAGCAATTCAGTTGAAAGCGAATAGGTCGAAGGGTAACCACCTATCAATTTTCTCAAGAGCTACGGTTTGCAATTTATTCTTCGCGTCGAAACTGTGGTACGTGATGCAGGTATATTGCATTGTTCACGGGCAAATATACAGAAATTTCATCGTGTTTTCGCAGTTTTCGTGTGGGCCTCTAGTTGGGAACGGTGCAGTCGAACTAATCTGTTTAGACGAGTAAAGAAAGGAGGTCTGGGACTGCCACATCTTTTCATTCGGCAAATCATAAACAGGTTCTTCTTTTTCCGTAATGTGAGTGACCCTTTCCTGCGCACGGTGTGCCAACTGAGGCTGAGGAGGGCTCTACCGTCTAAAATTGTTTGACTTTATATAAATAAACACTTAAGCTGTCACTAATGCAATACTATAGCAGTGATGAAGTGTTGTGTTGGTCCATCACGCAGATCTAAACAGGATGTATGAAAATGCAGGACGTTCTGTAAAGGGTAATTAACAATCGATGTATATTTTGGTGGTTCGTTTCCATTCATATTTTGCTGAACATGACTCATTACAAATTTTTGTGTTAACAGTGTCAAGAACATGCTTGTAACTGAGCTGCTGTCTTTGTACGGGGGCGAAGGACTCCCTCGAGCCATTCAAATGGCTTTTCCCTTCGCCTCCGATCACATGTATTGTGATGAATCAATAAAATCAAATCAAATCAAATCAATATGTAGTTGGTACAGATCACATGAATGGCGCAGTCTGTGGGTATCTCAAGGAGGTGATTCTAAGTGTTCGCTTTTTGTCTGTTAGATTTTCTAATGAGTATCTGTTCTCTGTGACACGTAAAAAGCTGTACAAAGATGTGTGTGATGTAATTTTACCCGTCCCTCTGTACAGGGCCGTACACAGTAGAGGCCAAGGGCAGGACGTGCTAAAAAGGGTTAAAAGAATGCAAGTGGCGCCTTCCACGAAGACCTTCTTTTTTAAGCTTCACACAGGCACATTGCATGTCAAGGTATTCCTTGAGGAGCGTGGTTTTTTCTTACCTTGGGGCTCAGACTGCCTTATCTGTAATAAGCGAGAAACTATTGACCATGTTTTCCTACATTGTTGGGAGGGCGTGTACTTTTGGGATGTATTACAGAGGACAATCAAGAAGGAATTCCCGTTAAATCCATATGGTATCAGGTTTCTCCCAATAGATGATGATCATGGATTGCCGTTAGACCTAATAATGTTAACTGGCCTTCAGTGTTTATGGCGGGCTCGTATGGCGGGATTTTATTGCGATCCAGATGCACGGCCCGCACGGATGTATTTTCGTGAGTGTATGACCAAGTTTGTGGAACTCCAGAAAGCTCAGGAGTTTGTACCTGAGTGGTTGTCGAGGGTAGAACCCTTGGCAGCGCTCAAGGAATTTTAAACTTCTGTCTGTCCAGCAGGACGGACACAACTTTTGTCTTTCTTTCATATCTTTATTGTTTGATGTACATGTCTAATAACAGGCAATAAAACAAAAAGAAAAAGGTATGGCTCAGAGGTAGAACACTGGGCTCCCACGCAGAGGGCCCAGGTTCGAACCTCGTTCCATCATGGAAACGTTTTCTTATTTCCTTTTTTTTTCTTATTTCGTGCGATAGCGGTTACGGACACCGGCGGCGGCGGCGGACAACTACGGCGCCAGAAACGGCCGTTGAAATGATCTCAGAACAGCTTTCGCTGTAAAATAAAAGTGGAGGGATAAGGGGGTGTAAAGTGAAGGTCAGGCGCGGCATGCGGACTATATGTACTTCGGCGCACGCTGCCTTGCAAAGCTTGCAAAGAGATGCCTGTTAGAACCTTTGCGCCGAGCTTGCTTTGTGTGGCCGCACTGATTTTCCACGGACGCGCGCAGCAGCGTCTGCGGCAATGCTTACACACGTTTATATACGTAAATCGTTGCTTTCGTCGATCTGCAACACCGACAAGCTAATGTTGATCACTCATGCTCTCTCGCGCGTGTGCGATTTTGGCCGTCTCTTCTTGAATGCATATATCGTAATATATGGTGTTCAAGCCTAGCTAATTATGTTGCAGGCGAGCAAACAAATTGCACGGATAAATAAGAAGTGAGGTTGAAGAGCACTTCTGCGCGCGCCGGTCATTTCCGAACCAAAGCATATATATATAGTGCCGACTTTGTTGACGAAACAAGTTTGCATCGGTATACTTTCTTTTTCTTCGTTCAGCTAACTGATAAGTTCGATTAAAATTAGTGTTACCTTCTTCACGGTATTGTCAGGGCTCCCTCGTTGCCTCAACAGCGCACGGAGCATTGGGAAGTCATCGCAGAGCAAAGATAACGACTAGAGTTACTGTATATGCTACCTTTAAAGGTAGCATATACAGTAACTCTAATAACGACCAGCAGCTAGCACCTGAAAGGCTGCGATATGTGACTGGTTTTTAACAAAACACGGCGCATCCAGCTTGTGCGCTTGTTGGCAGATGGCGCTGCACATTTTGAAGCCCTCAGGCGGTGTCAATGCACGGCCAAGAAGTACCGATGGTAGGTGAATAGTACTGCCTCGGAGAATGGGTAAATGAGTGTGTTAGGTACATGGAGGTACAGGAAAAAGCCTCGCAGCAAAGGGAGTGTGCCACACGAGAAGTTTTTCCACCAGTTAGACCAACGACAAATGCCGAGCGTGTGGACAGACTTTCTCCGGCGGCTCTATGCAGATAGCTCGGTGGTAGCATGCTTCAGAGGCACCAGAACACAGCCTGTGAAGGTGACAAGAGGACTCAGGCAGGGCTGCCCTTTGTCTCCGCTGCTATACATGCTATATGTGGCGGGACTCGAGCAGGCACTCGTGGAATCGGGAGTTGGCTTCGCGTTCCGACCCATGATTGGTGGGGTGGCGCAGACATGGACGCTGCCCGGCTTGGTGTTCGCTGATGATCTAGTACTACTGGCTGAGCGCAGCAGTGATCCTTCAGAGGTTGGTAACACTGGCGGCCGACCATCTGAAGAGTCTGGGCCTTCACTTCAATGCCAAAAAATCGACCATATTGCAGTTTTCAGGCGTGGAGACCATTGATGTGCAGCTTCCCGACGGAGGAAGCATTCCGGTATCAGAGAAGTACCGGTATCTCGGTGTCAACCTTTGCACCTCCGCAGATCTCTATGACAAGCAAGAGGAGCACGTTCGACAGGCTTCGGTGAGGGCCGCCAACGTATTGCGACGGCGGAGTCTGGGGGTGCAACCGGTTTGTACTGGTGCGCGAACTGTGGAAGGCAGTACACGTGCCAGTGCTGACATTCGCCAACGCCGTCATCTGCCTTTCCGCAGCGACACGCCAGTGGCTGGAAAGAGGTCAGCGGGAGGTTGGGCGACTGGCGCTGGCGTGTCATGGACGTGTAGCTGTCGAAGCTGTACAAGGTGACCTCGGATGGTCAAGTTACGAGGCACGAGAGGCAAGGAGCAAGGCGGCCTACGAAGGCCGTCTTCGCCTCATGAACGACCAGCGGTGGGCCCGTCGTGTATTTAGATACACAGCTATCAAGGGCATGAACCACCATGGCGCAGGCTCTCCACAATCTGTGCCGCAAGTACTCCCTTTTTACCTACCATCCACGAGGACAGTGATCGAAAATGGGCCGTAAGAAGCTACGGAATAGAGTGCAGGAAGCCGAGACGTCGAGTGCAGGCGGTTATGGAAAAACCTAGCCTGGCCCTTATGCAGAGCCCACGAGACCACCATCCCGCCGAACGATTATACGACATATGTCGGCAGTGCGCTTCGTTTGTGTGGGCCCGTTCTGATGCGCTCCGCATTCGGGTGTGTATCGGCGTCACTTCGACCCGTCGTTGGCTGAACGGCACTGTACAGTGCAGGACATGCGGGAAGGACAGAGAGCATTGAACACCTGGTGCTTCACTGCGAATGCCTGTGTCCTCGTCAGACGATGGCGCCACACTACGGAGCACTCGGCTTTGTGAAAGACTGTGGCGCATCGGGTGAAGGCGGCAGCCGCGATACTACGTGCACCCCCTGGCAGCGACAGCAAACAAAAGCAAGGCTTCTACATGGTGGTCAGGGAGACAGTGAACAATTGTGATGTTCATGGACCTGGTGTGATTTTCTTGTTTCTGTCTTTTTTTTAATTTCTGTTTCTCGTTCCGGTCAGGACACTAAAAGGTGCCCCCCCCCCCCCCGGTATAAAGGGGAAGACCACAGACATCAATCATCATCATCTTGATATGGTGATGAAAAAATCCGTAAACAGGGGGTGGGTGCTCGAGCCAAGGTTTCGACAAGTGGACTTGTCTTCTTCAAGGCTGGTTCCATCTTCCACTTCCTGCCGTTTTTTGATATGGTGATATGATATGAGATGATATACAGCGGCTGGCGGATATATGCGGACGGGAAGGTGAAACTCTTGGACTAGGATTTGTGTAACGAAGTGTGGATTTTTTATGGTATTCAATGATCCCAGTGATCAGGCGGTGTCAATGCACGACCAAGAGCGCAGCAGTGACCGAGGTAGTACTATTCATGGTAGGTGAATAGTACTACCTCGGAGAATGGGTAAATGAGGGTGTTAGGTACATGGAGGTACAGGAAAAAAGCCTCGCAGCAAAGGGAAAGAGGAAATGCTGCAATAATAAAGCATAGAGCATTATGGGGACAATAGATACAAGGTGCTTCGAGGTCTGTGGAAAAGTGTAATGGTTCCGGGGCTTTCATTTGGGAACTCAGTGGTGTGTATGAGGTTAGAGGTACAATCAGGATGGATGTGAATCAAAGACTGTGCGACGGCTCGCGTTGGGCGCTCACGGGAAGACGACGAATGAAGCGAGGTCGGGTTGCCTTAGAACGTGTAGTTATAAAGCGAGAGTCAGTAAAGAAGAAGAATGCACACGCTGTGGCGAAGATAAGGAAACGACTGAGCATGTTCTATTGAATGCGGAGATATCCAGTCAGTGTATGTTTGGGCATGAGCCTACATGAAACCATTGGAAAGCTGAACACGTCCGCGATAGAAATGAGTAAGAGGCGGTGTATTGGCGGCAGAAAACTAGAGAGAAAGGACAAAAATAAATAGCGGGAAAAATAAGAATTGGCCTCGAGGAGTTACGGAGTCGCCTCTATCGGACGCGCCTCGATTGCGTGCTAGGCGGGATACCGCCGGCGCGCTCCCCATAGGTTTTGCTGTCGGCGCTCTACAAAACACCTCGCGGAAGCCCTCCAGGGCATTTCTGTAGGTACTTTCGAAATGAACTGTGTCTTTACTGTCAAAATAATCATTTTCGACGAACTAAAAGCACAATATAGTCTACAGTCGCTGTCTCTTTGCAGAAAACCGAGCACCCGCTTCACGCTGTCACCGCGTTGGAGACCCCTGAACCGGCTTCTTGCGTGAAAGGTAGTCACTCGCTGAGTGCAAACTATGTGAAATATCTCGTTAGAGTAGACTGCCTGTATAACCAACGGAGCATAACAGAAAGAAGCCTCAAGCCAGTGCTCGCACGGGTTCGCGACGACGGCGCCCCTGCATGTATGAGCGTCTGCAGTATGTTCGTATGCAGGAAAATTTGCGCTAAACTAGAAAAGGACAACACAAAGAAGGAACACTAAACAGATCGAGCGCACACTACCAACTGTTTTTATTGAACGTAGAGCATCAGTTAAATAGGGAAAACCCGACTGCGCATCCCCCGTGGCTGCGCATAGATGCACAGACACATCGAGGAACATCACGTGTTAACGCACCTTATTCCTCAAAAACACTTCTGCACCGTAGAGCGCTCCCGAGGCCTCACTTACACAGCTATCTTTTTTCCCTTAATGAGAATGCTTCCAAAACCTCCCGCGCACACGTATTTTGCTACGTCCAAGTATTTTAGTCTGTTGAAATCGTGCTTCGCATCCACAGGCAGCGCAGTGAGCTGGCAAATCGCCATTTCTTTATTTTTGATTGACAGCTGTGTTACGCGCGCGGTCATTTACGCAGCGGCTTGTTTGGCCCACATAAGACCTGCCGCAGGAAAGCGGTATCTCGTACACCACTCCTACCGCATTGCACAACCGATGCGATGTAGGAGTGGTGTACGAGATACCGCTTTCCTGCGGCAGGTCTTATAGTGACATCACGTCACATAAGGTGACATCACATGATGACGTATTCACACGTCATGGTCGCTTGCATTGCCTCCGTGATCGGTCACGGAGGCCGTGCAAAACCGCGTTAGGTGCAGAACGCTTTGGAGGGGGCGCGGGAGAATCAGTACATCGACTGACAAGAAGATGGCTTTCGCCTTCTAGTCATCTTTAACGAATGCATAAGGGGCCCTGTGCGTTTTTTAATTCAACGTATCTAAACAATGACTTGCGCATCTGCAGCCGATTTTGTGGACGCTGAGCACGGGGCCGACGATCAAGAGGTCGCTTTGGAGGGTTCTGAGATGGCATCGCACGTGGTAAAAGGTAGCGCTTTTACCGTCCTGTGGCAGATAAGCATCATTTGCCGGCGGGAAGCGCGCGCGAGCCATCGTCTCAGTGTGCGCTGTCTGCTACTCACCGAACATCGCAGGCCCGACGCAGTAACAAAGTCTTCGTAACGGAAGTGCTTGTTGCACACAAGACTCGTACCGGATGGCTACTTGCCGGTTCTTAGCTTTACAACCATGCTTCACGCTGTTTCTTGTCCCGCGGTTACCAGTGCAGGCTGCACTGGGCTCCTTTGCGTAAGCGCGGCACTGCGGCACCGGGCGGTGCCGCAGTGCCGGGCCCGAGCGGTGCCCATGTTCGTCGCCTTCGGAGGCAGCCACTCTATTACAATGGTTTCAATTGAGTAGAAAATGAGAGAAAACATCCGAATTTGAACAGACCGCAGCGCATGTGGGAATTGAAACTCGTTTTCAAAGCACGCGGTAGTGCGCCACAAGCAGCCGACGCGGCCGCTGAGACCACGTGATCCTGCCAAGCACGTCACACCGACGGTGGCGCCGGCGTTTCCAGTGGTGGCCTCGAGGCCAATATTCTGCCGTAAGGGGCAGAGAACTCGGCTGTGAATTTCTGTTTTTTTTCTATGTAAGATGGATTTAATCGAGATAGACAAGGCATTAGCTATGCCAACATAAAAAAAATTGTTTTTTTTTTCGTCGAACCTGACGGCACACATGTGTCACCGCCCCGTTATAAAGGGGGCGCTCATAGCATCCATCCATCCATCCATCAATCCATCCCCTATTAGTTCTAAAAAAATCACAGCATATCCACGGAGTGAATGAATGATGGGCGAAGCTGCGGAAGTTCATCGGTAAACCGTGAATCTTCCGTGAATTCTGCCCAGTACATCATCACCGACGTGAGATCGGGCGCGTTTAACTAAGGTTCGATGAGTTATGACGACTTGCAGCGCACTTTAATTTTCATGTACGCTGTGAATTTTTGTTTAGAAAACCATTGCTTAGAAAACATCTGGCGTCTTTCGTTAAGCAGCTGGCGTCTTTCGTTTTGCTTTAGAAACATCTGGCGTTCTTTCGTTTTGCTTTTACAAAACATCTGGCGTCTTTCGTTGGTTTTTTCATCAATCAACGGCGTTTTGAACAAAATTTTTATTGTTTAATCACGCACAGGAGAAATCTCACCAGGCACTACCTTGGAGGTAAAGAATGGCTGCTAATGGGAATGAGAGACAGAAGAAGTCGGCTTTTAGCTAACGCTGCGAATTTTTTATTGTTCACAACGCACAGGAGAAAACTCCCACCGGCACCACCTTGCAGGTCAAAGCGTAAGACGGTTACATACTACGCTACGAGGGACGACGGGTGCCGCTATAAGGAGCTTCGCCCTAAAACTCCAAGTTTATGTGTGTGTGCGTGCGCTGCGAGGCGAAGGTTGCACCAGCAGGGAACGATGGTGCAGCCTGACTACTTATCTAGAAGATAATCAGCATTGGGCACAAAAGTAGGGTGAACCCGGATATGTGTTAACTACCTGTGCTCTATCTTGCCATGGTTCAGGAAGTGACATTATGCCGGAGATTTAGTGACATGTCGGTACAAAGGCACATTCATCATCATCATCAGCCTGTCTATGCCCACTGCAGGGCAAGGCCTCTCCCATGTTCCGCCAATCAACCCGGTCCTGTGCTTTCTGCTGCCACGTTATACCAGAAACTTCTTAATCTCATCTACCCACCTAATTTTTTTGTCTCTCCCTCACGCGTTTGCCATCTCTTGGAATCCAGTCAGTTACCCTTAATGACCACCGGTTATCCTGCCGACGTGACGTGCGCGGCCCATACCCATTTCTCTTCTTGATTTCAACTATGATATCCTTAACCCCCGTTTGTTCCCTGACCCACTCTGCTCTTTTCTTGTCTCTTAAGGTTACACCTAGCATTTTCCGCATATCCAGCTTTTGTGGACACATCACAGCCAGCGCCCCTGGCGGCCCCGGCGCGAAGCTAGCGCGATTTCAATGGAACTGGCGAGTTTTTCCCGAATAATTAAGTGTAGAGGGTGAATGTTGAAAAACGCAGACCACAGAGCGCTTCTGGGAACCTAAACGCACGACAGGACTGCAGCGATCATGTTGCAGTAAGCTTCAATTTTGTTCCCAGAGCAGTTAAAGATTGTACAATGGGAGTCTATGGAAACGGCGAAAAATGTGGCCTGTTTTCGAAACAAAAACGGTCACTGTCGTAAAACTAAGCAAGTTATGTTAATGGTCAGGAAATCACATGTAGTCCTGACACTCAGCTTTCGTTTGAAGCCATTCTCAACTTGCCGCAATTGGCATAACATTGTTCCCTAACGCGTTTTTTGAAGCGCGGTCGTTCAAATGTTTGTGGTAAATTGATAAGCCCTTGCTTACCACCAGCCACAAGGCATCTGCCGTGGCCGAGCGAGCTAATCGCTCAAGTTCAAAGCGCGGCATCGCCGCGCCGTCGTTAATTCGATTCCTGGCGACGGATCAGCATTTTTTTTTTCAGCCCGTGACTTAGTTCCACAGCTTCGCGCAGGATGTCGCCGCCGAAACAAAAAGCTTTCGTTTCGGTTCGGTTCTTGACAGTGATCTTGAGCTGCCGTTTCTTTTTCTCTTTATTTTATGACTTTTTAGTGCATGTTTAAACACTCCACGCGTATCAGATCGTTCAGATCTACATTTTTGATTCTTAATTTATTCTTTTATAAACGTCTAAGGAACAGAACACCCGATCGAGTTATGGTGAACAAATCTCTTTCGAACTCACGTACGCGTATTGTGGTGGAAACTTATTTCTCCTTCTCATGATGTCGTTACGACCTTCTCAGGTACCTACAATTCAGCAACGTAAAGGAAGCGAACTAAGCTTAGACAAGCGAGGCATAGTAATTAAATGACAAAGTTAGACGTTTTTGCGTTGCTTTTTACTTTAGGGCTAACGCAAGTGTTTGTCGTAATCTTAACGAACTAAGGGGAATTTTTCGAGGGGTTCTTTTTTTTGTTAGACACTACTAATGAAACTAACAGATAAATAAGCCAATTAAAGAATAGGCAAAATTTTTCAAACAGCAGTGCAATGATTTCGCCCTAACTTAAATGAAATCAAAATCGCTATCTCGACAAGCATCAGCGGACGGCTCATATACCCTTCTATATGCTGCGCTCTCAACTCGAAGAGACTGTGCGAAATCTCCTTTCCTACCTGAAGTGGCTGTGTTCTGTTACAGCACCATTTTGTAGAGTTACGCGAGACTGCATCTAGAAGAGTTAGCTGCCAGCTTTACTTCATTTGTTGCTATCGCACTCATTGCATCGTACTTGCGGTGAAACTGGGATTTTTACTCATATCTTGTCATATTTATCGCCTACGTGAACAGAAGAAAACCAGCATGCCTTCTCCTTTAACATCACAAAGCATTGTGCGCTGCATCGGATAGGTCCGTGTGATATGACGTGTGTGGATCAAGCTTTCGGGAAGTCCAGGGACTAGCGCTCCCAGTTACAAAACGAAATCCTGTCATTCAGCAGCTTTTCGCACGCACTCGCAGCCCACCTCAACATACCGCAATAAGATGCCATTTTAAACATCTGTAAATGAAAATGTGCGCAGCATGTACTGGTTGCACAAGGCTGGAACCGAAAGCGGAGCTAGCGTTCGACCTAGCTTCTTCTGAGGTTTTGCTAGTAATACCAGCTATTGCTAGAGGTGCAAGTTTTTGCTAGTATAGTATTATAAAATATGGCTAGGCTTGGATAATCTATTCTTCTCAGGTTTCGGTCGGTTCCCCAGACTACGCACTTGTTGCGTGGTTCTGTGGCGGTATTTTGTAAGCATTCGTAAAACGGACGGAGGCGGTCCGTCTGTTTGAGTCGCACGTGACTAGTCAATGTGAGCACGCGATTCGTCGCGGCGCTCGTCACGGCTCACATTGACCAATCGCGTGCGACTCAAACGGACGGACCGGCTCCGTCCGTTTTAGGAATTCTTACAAAATACCGCCACTGAAGGGGAAATGTCGCGTCACTAGTAGTTACGTGATGGGATTTTAGTCACGTGAGAGAGAAAGTACATCTTTATTAGAGTCCAGTGCGGACGCTGAGGTTGCCCAGCGCCACCCGGTTGTTCCGAAGTTTTTGGAGACAACACGTCACGTCAATAGTTACGTGACGTTACGGGATTTTAGTGGCGAGACTAATTACTTGATTTTACGTGATTTTTAGTCACGTGGCTAGTTGTTACGTGATTGTAGTCACTAAGTAGATGTGCGATGTTACGTGATTTTGGTCACGCGACAATTGCAGGCGTGGTGTACAAAAAATTGTAGTCGCAGGAAACAACAACCCATCATCGATATCACATATATTTACGATCACGAGAATTCACTTTCGTTGCTCGAAAGAGCAAGCGAAGCTGCACTCGTGCACTTTTTATCACGTTTCAAAACTGTTTGGGCTTCTACGATTTTTTCTGGGATTTTTTGTATGCTTCATTTGCTCTATTCTTTTTCTTTCCTGGTGAAGAGCGCATATATATTGTTGTAAGTTTGAAAATACAGACAGTTTAAATTTAAGCACTGTGTGTGTTTTCCAATGTCGTCCTTGCTCCTTGCGCTGTGAAACATCGAATTATGGTCTACAGAGCATTTTTGCAAACAGAAAGCTGCTGTTTTCACTTTTGCATTCCGTTCCTGCTCTTTAGAAGGTGGGGGCACTTGCAAGGAACGTTGCAAGGAGAGTTTGACCGTAGTATCTTTATAATAGCTATCGTATCACGCGCTAGCCGCCGCGTGCTGTGGCTGTATGGGTTGATCATCTACGCTGGCTGTTTGCGCGCGATCGCTGGGGCCTTGATTCGAATCCCAATGCAGTTTTTTCTTGTTTTTTTTGTCTCTCTCAGAATTGCTTATGTTTGCCGCGGTGGTACAGCGGTTACGGTGCTCGTCTGTTGACCCAAAGGGCATAGGTTTGACGGCGGCTCCAGCATTTTTGAACAAGGCGAAAATGCTAGAGGCTCGTGTACTTGGTTTTAGATGCACATTAGGAACCTGAAGTGGTCGAAATTTCCGCAGCCCTCCTCTACGGCACGCCTCATAAACATTTATGGTTTGGACACGTAGAACTCCAGCAATTATTATTACTAGTACAACGCTGTTGAAGATTTAGTTGCTTGTTTTTTCGCTGGAATGTGAAGCATTTCTTAGCGAACCTCAGGCACTTTGGCCGTTTCTATCTACGTATCTATCTATCTATCTAGCCGCCTACGTCTGGGCGCTCTCCTGGTCGTCTCCATCACTTGTAATATACCAATGGCACAGCAGGGGACCAGTGTATGACGAACACGATTCACTGGTGATGACATGAATAACGCAAAATACCTGTCGCGTACGTCATGAAACCCTTTCTCTCAGTCACGTGTGGCACATACCCGCATACCAAAGTTCATGTTATGCGTGTGTGCCACAGGTGATACAGAGTCTCAACCAACACAGTAACCGCGAAGACAAACACAGTGACAGGCAGGGAAAGTGATAATAATAATATTGTGGGGGTTTTAAGCCCCAAACCAGATATGATTATGAGAGACGCCGTGGGCTCGGGGCGGAAATTTTGACCATCTGGATTCTTTAACGTGTACCGAGATCGCACACTACACGGGCATCTAGCTTTGCCTCCATCGAAATTCGACGGCCACGGCCGGGATCGAACCCGCAACCTTCGAGTCAGCAGCCGCGCACCATAACCGCTACACTACCGCGGCTGACACAAGAAAAGCGAGGAAGCTGATGACAGAACCCCCTGGAAGACGCTCAACTACTATCCACTCGTCCTCGTGGTCCGCAACGTGGACCACGTGGATTACGCAAAAACCGGGATCGATGCTTCCTATAATAAATCTGCCCAGAGAACCAGGCCTCTCATCATTACCGGTGACTTCAACATTGATTTATCAAGACCCAACAACGCTGGTTTTTCTACTGCGTGAAAGACGGCTTGGATGTGGACAGGGCATCAAAAGACCTCGCTGCCACATCCACGACATGAGGCATCATAGATCATTTCATCGTAAGATGCATCCAGGATTTCCACCAGCTGTACTATACCTCGGACTTCACTGCACTTAGACCCCTCGTAGCCGCCATCACGAACGGGTCCGATTAACAAGTCCGGTCCAGCTGCTGATGCTCACTGATCATGGTGATAATGACCTTGTTCAAGAACTGTCAAGAACCCCTTTCACACATGCACACGGGTTCCTGAAACATGCGTGCGTTGTCCGTCATAACGCACAGGTGTAAATATACAGTTGAAACCCGCAATATCGAAATCGGCGGGGAAAGCACAAAATTTCGCTCTTGCGGGAATTTCGTTGACGCGAGAATGCGGCAGAAAAGACATGTAATTTACAAAAAAACATTTCATTTCCAAAAGTCAGTAAGTTTGCTTTGCCGGGCCTTACCACGCAACAATTTCATGCCTCTCGATCGGGAATCTCGTTTGCCACGGCACAAAGTTCGCCCCATGCGCTGGTCAGTGACGGCGGCCCTGCGCTGTCACCAGTACCGTCATCAAGTGCGCCTACAGGCGAACCTTTTCCAGCTCCTCTGGATCAGCGCGGATCAGCGCAGAATCGTGGACAGCGAGCTGCACGCAACACCAAATTCTTCGGCGATGTCCATTTTTTCCCTGCCTTTTCCACCTCACTGATGATTGCAGCCTTATCTTCCAGCGTGATGAACTTCCGCTTTTTCATTGGAGGCGGCATCTTCGCAGGAAGCGAAATCGGACGAAGCAATCGCAACACACAGTTCACGTTGCACCAAGCGACCAAGAAAACGCTCCACAAATGGCTCCACCCACGCGACCATGTGCGCGCAAAGCCGACAAAGCTAAGCACAGAGTCAAGCCAACGAACGAAACCCCATGAGGAATGTGGATTTGGCTACGTAGTCCGCAAGAACGAGCGGGTGTTTCGGCAAGTCATCATCATCATTAGAACGGTAAGGAACTGCGCGACTGACGGAACACAAGAAGTGTACTACTTCTTCTTGTGTTCCGTCAGTCGCGCAGTTCCTTACTGTTCTAATGTCATACCAACTAGCCCCGCAACCCACTTTACTTCAATTCATCATCATCATCATTGTCGCCAGCTTTTTTTTTTTTTTTGTAAACAATGATAGCGGCTGCTTCTCAAGTGTGCTGTAGCGATGGTTCTGCGCAATTTAAGTGTAGCATGAATGCATTTCAGCAGTTTTCGAATGTAGGTAATATTGCGAGAGTAGAATATTTGCGCACTGGTGCTTCAAAAATTTCGTTAATGATGGACTACAGTATGAATATCTTTCGTAGTCTCGAGTTACGAAATGCATTGACTCCTATAGGCGTTCGCCGGTGCTACGAAATATTTCGTTGCGGAGAGAATTTCGCTCCCTCGGGATTTCGTTATCGCAGGTTTCGACTGTAACAACTGCAACTGTCACTGTAACGTACGTGCAGTGCACCTGCGCGCGCCACTCGGCTGTGTATATATCTAGGGAAACTTTCCTGCATGAAGCTTAGTTGCGAGTAACGCCTGTCCTGTGCATCTGTGTTCCTTCTTTGTCTTGTTAGGATTCGCGCTATCCAGTATCGAAGCATATAAGCACTACATATCAGCCTACTGCGTCTGGTGTTGGTAACACTCATTCTGCTGTTGGAATCGTTGCGCAACTGCATGTAAACAACTGGTTATATAATACATATGCGACTCTTAATAATAATATCTGGGGTTTTACGTCCCAAAACCACGATATGATTATGAGAGACGCCGTAGTGGAGGGCTCCGGAAATTTCGACCATCTGGTGTTCTTTAACGTGCACCTAAATCTAAGTACACGGGCCTCTACCATTTCGCCTCCATCGAAATGCTACCGCCACGGCCGGGATCGAACCCGCGACCTTCAGGTCAGCAGCCGAGCACCGTAACCGCTATACCACCGCGGCGGACGATATGCGACTCTTCAACATATGAGTGTGCGTATGCCACCTCACATTTCTCTAGCATCATTCCGTAATGTTTCGCTCAATGTGAAAAATTACGCCACAGTCACCATCCTGCGCATCCTTCGCATAACATCGATTCCCACGGTATGTGGGATCTGCCAAATTTTTTGCTGCAGTTTCGGTTTCGCTTTTGGAAATGGAGCAAGTAAACTTCGAATGTTTTATTTTTTATCCACACAACCCATTACTTAATAACGAAGAAAACGAACCCAGATTTTAGTTAACATCAACCATAAGAAGGCAACACAAAACGAAACCAAGGCAAGCATGAGGGCAGCCATTTGTAATATAATGAAGCGTTTTAAGGAAGAATTCTACTATTAGAGACAGCGCAGAAACGTAACCAGTAATAGTAGAACCAACGCAAAGCTTGTATTGTTGAATCGTCGCCTTTTTTCTACGGGAGCAGCGTTCTCTGCTTCTGCAAGTAGTGCTGCTCTTTTGCATTACATTTACTTCTCCTCCGAAAAAGAGCCATCCTGGCTAATTACGGACAGATGCACAGTGACAGTGAGGCTTTAGCAGGTCGATATGCACAATCTCATGCCTCGACATTGTTTGATTACAATAAGTCTCAAGCGACTTGACGGCGCATATGAAGTACGAGGCTTGCTAGACCACACGGTACGGGCCGTGGTACTTCGGAAGAAGTTCCGTGGACCGACCGGGGCACCTAGGAGTCCAGAGGCTAGGCCCGTAGCGAGGGGTATGTCCAAGGGCCCGCCTCCCCTCCCAAAAGTTTGACGGAGGCGGTGTTATACAGACAAGAATAATGAGAATAGGTGTTTCTCAAACTGTCAAGGCCTTCAGCAAGTGCCCCCTTCCTTTACCCAACACCCCCCCCCCCCTCGCTGACTGGCGGAGGCCGGCGGCGGGGACCGGTGTGCACGGAACAGACGGCGAAACGGTAGGCAAGCAGACTCGGAAGCGAGCGCGGCCGCTCGCGCCGTTGCCATAGCAACGACGGAGAGATCTTCAACCGGCTGCTTTGCTGCTGGCTTGCGTTTCCTTTCTTGAATTCTCGGCACTCGCCACTTTCCTATGAAGAATGCTGTCTCACGCTCATAACGTGCATGCCATTTGTGACCTGGAACTGGCGGGCGCGCGGCGATAATGCAATCGAGAAGCATGCACGATATCAGGACTGTTTTTGTGAGGCGAAACGACACCCTTTCAACACGTTCTTTAGTGTACGCTGCTTTCCTGAAAAGCATAGGTAATTTCATAGGGAATATTAGCCGATTACACACTGCCTTTGTTGCCGCAACGCCACTTCACGCCGTTGAAAGAGTAATAAGAGGGAGCAACTAAGAGGGAAGTCCAGGCATGGACACATGCATGTTGTCTTTACTGATGACTTTCCCTTAACAGGTACCCATGTTAGCAGCAATGTACAACAGAGTGAATGAAAACAGCGAGGAAGAAGACTTCAAAACTAACAAGCGCTTTTCGCTTTACAGTTCTGCTTACCGATTCAATGAGCCAAGTATTCGACGCTCACTAGATTGCCCTCCGCACTGTGTTCCCGAGCGAAGCCTAATTACGGTTCATCAAACTAATGAACAGATCAAGCTCGTCTTGCTTGTTCGCCTCAGGTTTATGACTAACGTGTCGGTAATGCACTATATATATATATATATACATATATATATATATATATATATATTATATATATATATATATATATATATATATATATTATATATAAATAATGTGTGTGTGTGGTGTGTGTGTGTGTGTGTGGTGTGTGTGTGTGTAGAGAATGCCTTGCGGGTAGCACTCACTAAAAAAAGAAAGATGGCTGTACTAACGTTTCAGCCGTGACACCGCCTACGTAGGTCAGTGTCTTGCGAAACCCATGCCACAGCCCAAACGTTATGGAATGCATTTTTTCCGGTTTTTGATGTGTGCTACCTGGAAGTTCATTCAATGGAGAAAGCGCCGCGCGCATGCGCCGTTGCTCGACATGCGTTCACTAGTGGTCGCGAAGGCAACGCCACCTCTCAACGTCAACTCCTTTTACTCTTTTATAAGCACAGAATAAATCGAGAATGCCTAATAACGTGCGGATTAATTTTAAACGCATTTTTTTCTTTAGTAAATAGCAGCGGACTGCGTACAGCATTCTGCACATCTCATTCGTGTACTATGAAGGCTTGCCCGTCAGGCAACGCGACATGCCGTTGTGACTTTCAAAGCGCAATTCAACAATACAAATCCTAATCATATGGTGAAAAAAAAGCTCGTTTATGTCACTGTAATTCACAGCCAGGGTCTTGTGACACATTTCGGTCGGTTGTCAGTTCCTTTAAGAAAGCACATAGCGAATATATATAGTGGTAGAATAAGTATTTACTCTAAAAAGCCGTGACCTCACTCACGCTTACCTCATGTTCCACGATCCCAAATATTTGTCCATAAGTAAATATTGAGAAGGTTATTGTGTATACATATTTGAACTTTCTCACTATCAAGGAGGTAATTTCGGCGTCACTACAAAATCTGCCCTAAATGGTGTCTCTGCGCTGTACAGCACACGTGTGCGCTGTACAGTGCAGAGCCACCATTTAGGGCAGATTTAGGGCCTAATCTAAGAAAAAAAAATAACATGTTATCAGATTGACAGCAATTCAATTCTCTGACATATTTCCACTCGGAGAAAGCTGAGAGGGAATACCATGTCTAGAGTGTGTTTCCTAAAACGCGTGCATCTATGATAGCACTGTGCTATCGATGCGCATTAACCAGACTTCACACCTGTGTGCAGATATCTCTATTAATAAAGTCGAGGCTACATGCCAGTTATCGTGTCTTCTGAAATATTATTAATTTTCGTAGTCGCTTTCGCGCGTATTTCTATTGCAACTTTTATGTTGCAGTAAAATTTAATATTGAATTATATATTTCTTACTATCTATTTTACTATGATTTCCTTATCTACAATAGAGACAAAACTACCCGATACAGTGGAAGGGACTTTCAAGGTGGGCCTACACGTTTGAGCCAAAAAAGAATCCCAACCAGGAATGTCTTCGCAGCTTTGACATTCCTATCAAGCCAGAAGATTCCAGGATTCAATACGCGGCTGATATTTTGCATCATTAAGTACAAAAAAAAAAAGCTCCGGTTTTGAAGACCCTCGAGCGGAGCTGTAATCATTCTATTCGACATGGGTCATTTTCCGTTGGGTTTTAAGAGGATGAAGACTACTGCTTGAAAAGCAGTAGATATTAAGGAAAAAATCAGATTTCTCTAGGCTTTATCTGGCTGAAGACTGGTATTTTTCAGTCATTGCCACGAGCGAAAAACTACTAATCAAAATTCCTGTGCGCATAAACACCATTGTTCTCTTAAGGGAACCTCCTGGAAAGGAAAGCTTAAGATTTCCTTTGGAACGCCTGCACATCTTCGTGGCAACAGAAGGAGCTCCACTCACAACTGAAGAAATTTTCATATGCTGGGTAAACGATGGAAGGGGAAAATAAAGGGTTCACTTTTCACTGATGTGTCTTGTGTCCCGTTGTTGAGCAAGTCAAATGCATTTTGTATTCTACATCAGGAGTGATACAGAATAAAGAAGTGATTTTGAGAGATTATAGGAATAGTTACTATATTATGTTGCATTAACAATCGTTGTTGTCAGCGCAAAAACGCCAAAATTCGCTCTTCTGAATTTCTTTGTGCTGATCAAAGTGGACGATTGGGCCAGTAGGTGATTCATGATCGACTTTGTGCTTGCTGTAGCGCAAGGTTGAAAGAGACTGCGCCTACAGAACAGAGCTTCAGGAGAACTTCCAGCCCATTAGAGTAACCTATTGGTGTATCTGCGCCAACAGTATTCAAGACAATCACCTCGAGCATATGAGTCAGTCGACCGTGAGAAAAAGAAAAAAAAAAGAAAGAAAAAGAAGAAATGCATTAGGATAGATAAGTGCCTTTTTTAGCGGGATAGACGGCAGATCTAGAGATTATTACACAACACGTCAGTCGTATATGTTCTACTATACGTTCATTCCTAACAAAAAAACTAACCAAGTTAGCATTTTCCGGTCTACAAGATAATCTTTCAACGACTGTATCATTTTTGTACACCCGCTTAGACGGCGCCAAGCTTGCGGTGGCAGCCACATTTCGATAAGAACTAAATGAAAACAAATAAAAACTATCTTTAACTTCCTTTTTTACTCGCATTCCTAGCGTTCTCAAACCTATCCAGTTCTAATTTGAGGTAACGCAAGGAGCAAACGAGCATCACCTAAGCGGTACACCGAAGAAAATTTGGTTATTATGCAGCCACACTAGCCTGTTCGTACTCAAACATAATGGTTCCCGCTAGCTGAAAAAGAAACTCGGAAAGCAGCTTGCTGCTTCAATATCCCACCGGTACGGCAGCGCAAGAAACTAAACAAACAAATAAAAGCACGATTCTCTTAATGCATCGCGGGCGCGTCTATAACGGCCAGACATTTGGCGTGGCACGTCTAGAAAAACTGCCGATTCATTGCCAGTCGTCGCCGTCGAGATAACGCCGACAAACAGCGCTGTCTGTTCTGCGCACTGAGGTGAAGCGACAGTCTCGGGGCGTGTGTACTGTTTCTTTTGATTCTCTTTTATTTGGTGCCGCGTCACTGCATACGTCATGGCGGGACTTTGAATTCTTTAAGGTCGATACGCCACGTGGTGTCGTTCACGCGAACTAGGCCGCTGGTGTCCAGAAAAGCTGCATATGTTTCCATCGCTCGCTGCGTCGTCCTCAATTGAAGTTGAGCCCTCTTTGTAAGTCTCCAGGTTTCCGCTCCGCAGGTAAGTACCGGTGAGATGCAGCTGTTACATACCTTCCTCTTGAGGGATAGTGGTAGACTACCATTCATGATTTGATAGTGCTTGCCGAATGAGCCCCATCCCATCCTTATTCTTCTAGTTATTTCACTCTCACGGTTCGGCTCCGCGGTTACTACCTGTCCTAAGTAGACGCACTCCTTTACAACTTCCAGTGTCTCGCCCCCTATCGCAAAGCGCTGTTCTCTGCCGAGATTGTTCCATATTACTTTAGTTTTATGCATAATAATTTTCAGACCTACTCTTCTACTTTCCGTATCCAGTTCAGTAATCATGAGCTGTAATTCGTCTCCCGCGGTACTCATCAATGCAATGTCATCAGCATAGGCGTGCGCAGGGGGGGGGGGGGGGGGCAAGGGGGCGAGAAGGGGGGGGCGCAAAGTCAGCCCTATACATTGTAGAGGGGGGGCGAGAAGAGGGGCGCAAAGCAGGGCTGGGCAGTATCGCGATACAAGAGTATCGCGATCGTATTTCAGGGATACTTTTAGGTATCTGTATTTCTGTATCGAGATACATTTGAAAAATGTATTTGTATCTCAGTAGTGAAATACATTTACGATGTATCGCCTGTATCGCGATACTATGCAGGACGCGGGTATCTCGTTACATTGTTTTTTTTGTGTCGGAAATGAGTTGAGGCGTGTTTCCAATGGGGGAATGGCGTTCTTTTTTCTTTTTTGTGCTAAGACAAGCAAAGGCGCGCCGCCGGTCGCCGACAGATAGGGCGGCGATGGTTTCCCCTCAAGCAGAGGCGTAGCCAGAAATTTTTTACGGGGGGGGGTTCAACCATACATTATGTATGTTCGTGCGTGCGTTTGTATGTGTGCGTGTACATATACGCAAGCAAAACTGAAAAATTTCGGGGGGGGGTTGAACCCCCCCAACCCCCCCCCCCTTGGCTACGCCCCTGCCCTCAAGCACAGAATGGTCCATGTGGTAAAGCGCGCGACGCCGCAGACGGCAGAATCGCGGGAGCAGTGTTGTCGGCCCCTGCCGACGAAAGTCGCTGTCTCTCAAGGTCAGTGCAGCACGCCTAATTTTTTCGGGTGCAAGCCATTACTTCGCGACCCCCCGCGCGGAAACCGCCTTGGAACAGGCTTTGCAATGCTTCGCGTGCGTTCAGTTCTCAAAGCGGCGGCACTTCCAAAAGCAGTTCCCGTAGTCGCGGCGGAAGTGACAAGAACATGCCTTCGGGGTCCAGGGTATGCCTTTGGTCGTAGTCCAAATGGCCGGGAACGCCCCATGCTCTCTCCTCTGTGTACTTAATATCTCTCTTTCAGCCACCTCTCCAATGTCAGGGTGCGTTCCTAATTGATTACAAGCGTGAAACGGTCTTTCGTGGTAGCAGGCTTCCCCACGCCGGAGCCGACTTAGCCTGTTGCGGCTTTCTGAAATGGGTGCTGGTAGCGTCAGTGGTGGTGACAGCTTCATTGAAGCCGACAGGGTCAGACGGCTGAGGATTCCGAAATCGGGACAGACTTCGGATTCTGAACAGTCAGAACAACCCAAGTGAGGGCGGAATTGTTTCGGTATCTAGATGACCGAGAAGACATATCGCCACGCTGCAGGGCAATCGGCTATGAAGGCGATATTTATTCACTATAACACGAATTTGTGCTCGCCTTCAGTGGTAGACAGACTTTTTTTCTTTCGTGAGTCTTGTGCTAAGGCTGAACCGACGCTGTTAGAAGACAGCCTATTTGAGAAGCCTACACAGCAACCTTCTCAGCAAAGCAGATCTTCAAAATAAATGTGTGCTTTTTCTCAATTCACTGGTGTTCGTTAGTGATTCGAGTGACTTGCTTAAAGTGTGCCATTTCTAGCATAGCTTAGTTTGTTTGTCAAGTATGTTGATTTCAGTGTCCAATCCTTGTTACTGTTGCTGTGAAATAGTGTATTTTTATTGCAATTGATACCTGTAATTATGTCAGTATTACTAATTAGTGCTTTATCTACCCCCCTCCCCTGTAATGTCTTAATGGTGCTGAGGGTACTTTAATAAATAAATAATGAACTGGACGTTTCGATGCGCTGTAACGTTAATTACAACATTATGCTGCACTAATAATGTCTTTGCGTAGTATGAGCATCCTTCAAATAAAAAAAAGTATTCCAGTATCTGTATCGCTGTAACTGTATTCCGGAATACTTTCTTCGTCTTATTGCAAAAGTATCTCCGAAATATCCCGTTACGTTAAAGGCAAATGTATCTCAGTATCTGTATTTTAGGCTTCCAGTTCATGTATTTCGATATCTGTATTCCGGAATACTTTTCTGAGTATCTCTGCCCAGCCCTGGCGCAAAGGCAGCCGCATACATTGACATAATAGGGAGGGGGGGCGCTGCGACGAACCTTCGCCCCCCCCCCCTGAAGGGGAACCCTGCGCACGCTTATGGTCATCAGCAAATCGCAGGTTACTGAGATACTCTCCATTAACTATTATTCCTAATTTTTCCCAATCTAGGGCCCTGAAAACCTCCTGTAAACACGCGGTGAATAGCATTGGAGAGATCGTGTCTCCCTGTCGTACGCCCTTCTTTATTGGGAATCTGTCCCTTTCTTTATGGAGGACTATAGTGGCTGTGGATCCGCTGTAGATTTCTTCTATTATTTTATATAGGCTTCGTCGATGCCCTGATTCCGCAGTGCCTGCTTGACTGCTGATGTCTCCACCGAATCGAATGCCTTCTCGTAATCTATGAAAGCTATGTATAGGGGTTGGTTGTATTCCGCGCATTTCTTTATCACCTGATTGATAGTATGAATGGTCTATTGTGTGAGAAGCCTGTAAGAAATCCTGCCTGGTCCTTTGGTTGATTGAACTCTAATGTCGTATTGCCACGCCCACTTCTTGTCTTGTTTTGATGTATTCGGGTTTGACCGGCAGGGACGGTTATCAACGCTCGACGCTGTCCGCGAAGTAGTGTTCTAGAAGCGTCGCGATTGTAGTAGATCGGTTTGTTAAGATTGCGCCCCGCACGCGAATGTTCCAGCTTTGTCTAGAGATAACGCCGCCACCAGCGATATTGCTGGAAAGTTCGATAGCGCCTGTATAAAAGCCGACGCGCGTGACCGCTTGTCAGTTGATCGACGGACGACGCCCTGTTCGCCGCTATCATTGTACAGCGTGTATTGCTGTAGTTCTAGTTCTCATTTTCCCGGCCACAAGTTCGGCCCAAATAAACAGTTTCATTCTGCAAACGCCGACTGCTGTCTTCGTCGACGTCACGACCACGTGACATCTGGTGGAGGTGCTGCTTCATGATCCGGACGCCACCGCGGAGCGCTGACCCAAGCCCAAGCCGCGAAGAAGACGACTCTAAGGTCAACCCGGATCCTCGAACCAGCCGCCGGCAGAAGGGACTACAACCAGAGTACGGGCTCCTTCCCGAAAACGCCAGGCAGCCGAAGACCGTCACATCTACCGCCGAGACGATGACAGACCAACTGCCACCTACAACGGTAGTGATGCAACAGCCAAGGGAGCCACCAACTTTCCGTGGATCGTCTTTTGAAGACCCGGAGAGCTGGCTGGAGACGTACGAGCGAGTCGCCGCCTTCAACCACTGGGACACTGAAGAGAAGCTGCGCCACGTCTACTTCTACTTAGAAGACGCCGCGAAGACGTGGTTCGAGAACCATGAATCGAGCCTTCAATCCTGGGACCTCTTTCGGACGACGTTCCTCAATACCTTCGCGAGCATCGTCCGCAAGGAAAAGGCCGCTGCTTTGCTGGAGACCCGGGTGCAGCTGCCAAACGAAAACGTCACCATCTTCACGGAAGAGATGACTCGACTTTTCCGTCAGGCCGACGCTGCGATGGCGGAAGACAAAAAAGTTCGCCTGCTCATGCGGGGTGTCAAACAAGAACTTTTCGCGGGACTTGTCCGCAACCCGCCCACGACGGTCGCCGAATTCCTCACCGAGGCTACGACTATTGAAAAGACATTGGACATGCGGACGAAACAGTACAACCGCTCGCCGCTGTCTGCAACCTATTCCGAAGTGCACTCACTAGCCACCGACGACTTGCGCGAAACCATCCGAGCGATCGTGCGGGAGGAGTTGCGCAAGCTGTTACCTTCGCCGCAGCCTCAAATTCCATCGCAGACATTGTCCGCGAGGAAATCAAAGAGTCACTGGGTGTTCCTCAGCCGGCACCGCCGCAGCTTCAAGCAATGAGTTATGCTGCTGCAGCCCGACGCAACGCCCCCCTCCTCGCCCGCGTCATGACGCCGCGCCGCCCCAGCAGTTCCGCCGCCAGGCACCACCGCCGCCACCACCGACGCCATACCGCCCGCCAACCGGCCAGCGATACACGCCGAGGAAGACCGACGTTTGGCGCGCCCCCGACCATCGTCCACTCTGCTACCACTGCGGAGAAGCTGGCCACACCTACCGCCGCTGCCAGTATCGACGGATGGGACTGCGTGGGTTCGCCATCGACGCGCCGCGTCCACAGCAGGGTGAACGACCACGTGACATCGCCGACTATCTGGCAGGAGCGCATTGGACCCCCCGAGGACCTTCCCGATCGCCGTCGCCAGGCCGCTACGCCTCTCCCCAACGCCGCCAGTACACTGGCCCGTTCCGGGGCCGGTCGCTAGCAGTATCCGGAAAACTCAAGGGCAGCAACGATGGAGGTGCGGTGCTGACGACGAAAACATCGAAGATCCTCCGCCGCCGACGACGACGACACGACGAAACCTTGAAGGCCCGACGCGAACAGACAGAGCCGTGACGACGAAGCCTCGCGGACCGAAGGGCCTGACAACGCACGGGGAAGGGAAGCGGAAAACCGACGTAATGCCGTGACCCGACGCCAACGACCTCCAACTGCAATGCAAGACGACGAACTAGCGACCTGCGACGTCTTAGCGACTGCCACAAACGTCACAGCTTCGTCGACCCGGAGCCGACTATTCTTCATCAGTGGACCGTCGCCGCGAAGCTGAAGAGGTTAAGACCGATTGGGAAGGCCCGAAATCCGCACCGCTGGAGGCCATCTATAACGCCGATGGTGGTGTGCTCACAGGCGAGAGTCACCATCAATAACCGGACTTATCCTGCGAGCTTTGAATCCTACAAACGGCTCAGGCATGCAATACTTGGAATGGATTCCTAAGTGAAGACACACGGCGCCGTCATCGACCTGAGGCCGAGCGATAACACTAACCTCAGATAAAGCGCATCCCGCCCTCGTGACGCCAGGGAACCATGCATTGAATGGATAGAAGAGCAGGTGACCATTCCGCGCCGCGTTCCAGCGTCATTATTTCCGTCGGCAACCGAAAAAGCTGAGAGCATCGAAGGTGTCATCGAGAGCGATCAGCGTTTTCTGCTAGATCGTGACATTTGCGCGCAAGGGCATTGCTCGGTTGCATGAAGGAAAAGGAAGCGTGATGCTAAGAACTTCAGCCAGGAATACAGACCCCTGAGCAGGGGCACGACGATTGCATACATCGAAGTAAATCTCGGCCGTCAGCGATGGTGCGTTTGCATTTTCGGATTCTGACGAAGCTACGACGACGATCCCTGAGCCACCCTTCGACGTAAACCAAGTCTTCCCGCTCGCCAACAGCAACAGCTTCGACGCCTTCTGCAGGAATACAGGGATGTTTCTCGTCGTCATCGCGGGTCCGACAAACGCCCTTGCTAAGCACCGCATCATAACAGAAGAGAAAATGCTCGACCACTCCGTCAGAGTCCCTACCGGGTTTCGACGCGGGAAGGGAGGCCGTTAAGAAACGTCGATGAAATGCTACACGACGACATCATCCAGCCGTCCAACAGCCCGTGGGCGTCTCCCGTGGTGTTAGTGAAGAAGAAGGATGGGACCTACGTTTCTGCGTCGATTATCGTCGCCTGAACAAAATCACAAGAAGGACGTGTACACCTCTCCCACGGATAGACGACACCCTGGATCGACTCCACAACGCGAATTACTTTTCGTCGATGGACCTCAAGACCGGCTACTGGCAAATTGAAGTCGACAGAGAGACCGAAGAAAGACCGCCTTTATAACACCGGACGGCCTGTTCGGAGTTCAAGGTCATGCCTTTCGGTCTTTGCTCGGCACCTGCGACTTTCCAACGAGTCATGGATACTGTATTAGCTGGCTTGAAGTGGCAGACTTGCCTTGTTTACTTGGACGAGTCGTTGTGTATTCCTCGAACTTCGACGAACACCTCCAGCGACTTCAATCCGTACTTCAGCAATCAAGAACTCCGGGCTCACCCTGAAGCCAGAAAAGTGCCGCTTCGCGTACGAGGAGCTCTTGTTTTTGGGTCACGTGATCAGCAAGATGGAGTGCTCCCAGACCCGCAGAAAACGCTGCCATCGCCGCTTTCCCGCCACCCACCGACAAGAAGGCCGTGCGCCGATTTCTCGGCTTGTGCGCCTATTACAGACGCTTTGTCAAAGACTTTTCACGTATCGCCGAGCCACTAACGCAGCTCACGAAGACCGACGTCGAATTCAGGTGGCAAACAGCGCAAGTCGACGCATTTCATGAACTGAAACGACGCCTGCAGACACCTCCGATACTTGCGCATTTCGACGAATACGCCGATACGGAGATTCACACGATGCAAGCAGCATGGACTCGGCGCCGTCCTTGTGCAGCGGACGGGCGGATGGAAAAGGGTTATCACTTATGCTAGCCGGTCGCTGTCTAAAGCAGAGGTGAACTATTCCCAACAGAAAAGGAGTGCCTCGCCATCATCTGGGCTACGTCAAAGTTTCGCCCCTACCTCTACGGCAGGCCCTTCAAAGTTTGTGAGCGACCATCACGCCTTGTGTGGCTAGCAACTTGAAGGACCCTTCAGGTCGCCTCGCACGATGGAGCCAAGACTTCAAGAATTTGACGTTACTGTCGTGTACAAGTCCGGAAGGAACACTCCGACGCCGACTGCTTGTCTCGTGCCCTGTCGACCCACCAACGCCCGACGACCAGGATGATGACAGCTTCTTGGGAGCATAAGTACCGAAGACTTCGCCGAACGACAGCGAGCCGACCCGGAAACTGAAGGGTCTAGTGGAATACCTGGAGGGCAGGACCATCGTTGTCCCCAAAGTATTCAGGCGAGGATTGGCAACTTTTCCATGAAAAACAACGTCCTCGTAAAGAAGAATCACTTCGGCCCGAGCCAGCTACCTTATCGTTGTACCTTGGGACTGCGACCAGAAATTTTGCATGCCCTGCACGACGACCCAACGGCTGGACCTCGGACTTTCCGAACGCTCGCACGAGTACAAGAAGAAAAGTACTACTGGCCGCGCCTTGCCGCCGACGTCACTCGCTACGTAAGGACGTGCCGAGACTGTCAGCGACGGAAGACACCGCCCACAAGACCAGGCTTCCTTCAGCCGATCGAGCCTCCTCGGCGACCATTCCAGCAGATCGGGATGGACCTCCTGGGGCCGTTCCCAACGTCGACTTGCGGAAATAAATGGATCGTCGTGGCTACCGACTACCTCACCCGCTACGCCGAAACGAAACAAAAGCCTGCCCAAAGGCAGTGCCGCTGAGGTAGCCAAGTCTTCTTGAGAAATCGTCCTTCGACACGGCGCCCCAGAGGTTCTCATCACCGACAGAGTACGGCGTTCACGGCTGACCTGACTCAGGCGATCTTGGAATACAGCCACAAGCCACCGCCGCACCACCGCGTACCACCCACAGACCAACGGCCTCACCGAGCGTCTAAATAAGACCATCGCCGACATGCTGGCATGTACGTCGACGTCGAACACAAGACGTGGGACGCCTCCTTCCGTACGTGACCTTCGCGTACACACGGCCGTACAGGAACGACGCAGATGACGCCATACAAGTTGGTCTACGGACGGAGCCCGGCAACGCGCTCGACGCCATGCTACCAAACGTGACCGACGAGGAAAACATCGACGTGACCACCTACCTACAGCGCGCCGAAGAAGCACGACAGCTCGCCGCTTACGGATCAAAGAACCAGCAGACGACTGACAGCGCGCTACAACCTCGCCGACGCCAAGAATACAACCCGGTGAACGTGAGGGATGGACGCCAAACGCCGACGAGGACTTAGTAGAAGCTTCTTCGACATACTTCGGACGACAGGGTACTTCGACGCCTCGCGCACTCGAATATGAGGTTGTCCCTGACGGCATACGAACTCTCAGCCGCCGTGCCGACCTGAATCGTCCTAGTCGCGCCTTAAGCCGTTTTTGTGCGCGTTAGCGAGCATGGGGACCTATTTGTTTTTTCCTTTGTTATTGTAATTTAGTTGTGTATGCACTTTTTTTTTTTTCTTTCTGTGTTCTTTCACAAGCATCGGGACGATGCTTTTTCAGGGGGGCAATGCCACGCCCACTGTCTTGTTTTGATGTATTCGGGTTTGACCGGCAGGGACGGTTATCAACGCTCGACGCTGTCCGCGAAGTAGTGTTCTAGAAGCGTCGCGATTGTAGTAGAGCGGTTTGTTAAGATTGCGCCCCGCACGCGAATATTCCAGCTTTGTCTAGAGATAACGCCGCCCCAGCGATATTGCTGGAAAGTTCGATAGCGCCTGTATAAAGCCGACGCGCGTGGACCGCTTGTCAGTGACGAGGACGACGCCCTGTTCGCCGCTATCATTGTACAGCGTGTATTGCTGTAGTTCTAGTTCTCATTTTCCCGGCCACAAGTTCGGCCCAAATAAACAGTTTCATTCTGCAAACGCCGACTGCTGTCTTCGTCGACGTCACGACCACGTGACAGTATTAATTCTGTTAGCATTACTTTTGTAAATAGCTTGTAGACAACGGACAGTAAGCTGATGGGCCTGTAATTTTTCAGGTCCTTGACGTCTCCTTTCTTATGGATCAAGATTATGTTGGCATTCTTGCAAGATTCTGGTATGCTCCCTGTCGAGAGACACTTCGTATACAGGGCGGCCAGTTTTTCTAACATAATCTCTCCACCGTCTTTCAACAGGTCTGATGTTACCTGATCCTCACTAGCGGCTTTGCCTCTGTGCATTCCCTTTAGGGCTTTCTTACTTCTCCTGTCAATACTGGTGGGATGTCAGATTCCTCTGGGCTATTACTGCTTCTTACGTTATTCCCGACTGTCTCGGCTGCTGTACAGATCTCTGTAGAACTCTTCCGCTACCTCAACTATTCTATCGATATTGGTTGTGACCTTGCCTTCCTTGTCTCTTAATGCATATATCTGATTTTTGCCTATGCACAGTTCACCATCATTGCTGATTCTACGTCTTCGTAGAAGCGGTCAACCAGTTGGTCATCATGGCTGGATGTAGGCGCGTAGGTCTGTACCACTTTCATCTTGTACCTCTTATTAAACTTAAGTACGATACATATCACCCTCTCATTAATGCTATAGTATTCTCTACATTGCCAGCTATATTTTATGAATAAGGAACCCACCCCTAGTTCTCTTCTGTCGGCTAAGCCACAATAGCATAGGACGTGGCCGTTCTTCAGCACTGTATAAGCCTCCTGTGGCCTCCTAACCTCACTGAGCCCTATTACATCCTAGTTAACACCCTCTAATTCCTCGAATAGTACAGCTAGACTCGCCTCACTAGATAAAGTTCTAGCGTTATACGTAGCCAATTCAGATTCCAATGGCGGCCTGTCCGGACCCAGAGATTCTTAGCACCCTGCTGATTCGCAGGTCTGACCGCCGCCTTGGTCAGTTGCTTCGCAGCCGCTGGGGACTGAGGGCCGAGGGTTAATTGGTGTATTCATGTGGGAGGTAGTGGCCAAGTACTACACCAGGGTGGCCAATCCTGCTCTGGTGAGGGAGGCATTACTGGCTGTGGTCGCCAGTGAGGCTGCACCCTAGGCCTTTTTAGGCAATTCCATCATCACGCGGATGATTTTTTAAAATCCGGTTGGGAATTGTCCAGCACCGGGATTTGAACCACGGACCTCTTGCATGCGAGGCTGATGCTCTACCACTACGCCATCGCTGCATCGCAAAAGGCACATTACGTTCATCTTAAAGGCGTTCTGGACTGGACTTTATACATATGGCTCCGTGGCCGCTTCTCTCACTGTTTGCAAACTAGTATGTACAAACTGAACGAGAAGATATGTAAGCGATTGATTACTGTAAACCACAATCATAATGAATCCAAGAGATGAGAACCACGGAAACCAAGATTGAATATAACCTAATTTTTACATAATTGAATTGATTAAGGAAGCAAATGAGAGCTGGGTTGAGAGAGGTTGACGCAGGTGGCCAGGTTGGTTCCTCTTCTTCCCAAATATTGCTGAAGTGAGGGTCTCAAAGATATCAGATATTACACCTTCAGGTAGCATACAGGTATTTAATGTGTAATGGGATTTCTCCCAAGTCCACAATGGGAATCTTGTGTTACATCATTATGAATTTTGCCCAGTCATCGTTTTTTTCTGCTCTTGTTGCTTTCAAGTTAAAGGGACATCAGAACTAATATGTGGCTTCAATGTACACCCTAGTAATGGGGCCTCAATGTGGAGCCATTTTATTCGTTCGGGTTTATCGAGTGCTGTATTGAACGGAGTTACTAGGAACGATGTTCCAGGAACTAGTTCCTTTTGGGAGGAACAGAGGAACGTGACCGTTCTATTAAGAATAGGTGTAACTGTAATGGTAACTCGTTACGTTTACGAAGGAACGACAGAGAGAACGGAGTTCCTTCTGTACACGTTGCCCGGCGTTCAACAGACATACACACGCATGCAGTGCACCGTTCAAAGCAGGGCGGATGAGCGACCGCGTGAATTAAAAAAAAACTACCTGCTGCCTGTCACGTGACAATATGCTGCATCCTGGTTTTAACTTCAAGGCGCCTGCCGGGTGCACAGAGAAGTGCACGGCGCCGAGACCGTGTACATGTGGGAAGGGTAGACGACTGTACTCAGGCGGCGCTGCGAAAAACACCGCCACCAGGGCCCTCATCACAGCCCTGACGCTAACTGGGTAGTGCAAAGAGAGCCGTGCGTATTAAGCGAATAATGTGCACAGGCCACAATAAAAACCCATCTTTCATTATTGTTGTGGCACGCTTTCTTGAAAATCAAACAACTGGAAAACTTCTTCCGCCAATCCACACACTCTAAAAAAAAAGAGTATAGGTGATTCTTTTCGGAGAGTTCTGACTTGCCACGTATACGACTCTCTTTAAAGATTCACTGTGACTCTCTTGGTGGGTCAGAGTCGGCGCGCTCTAGGAGAGTACCTGACCCTCCAAGAAGAGTGGAAGGACTCTTGTCCGAGGGATCACATTACCACTTATGAGGGAGTCAGACAACTCTTGCCGGTAACACTCCTACGGGGGTCAAAAGACAGACATCAAAGCGTCAAGCGACTCCACAACTATTTTAAGTTACTCAATTGACCCAATCTCTACTTTTGCCCGACTACTGTTGGAAATGTGAAGTATTCATTTTAGGCAAGTCCAATAATACTTGCCGTTGTGCCCAACGACTGCAAAAAAAAAGAATAATTCAATTTTAGCATTATTTGAATGGAACTTGTCAAAACATCATGTCTTTTCCAGTAGAGTAATCTAGAAAGCGCGAAAGATGGTCTGTGATTTCCAATTAAGCCGTTCAGGGTTCCTTATTTACATGCTTGTATGAGTATAGCCAACTAAAATGTGTGACAGTGATGTGCATAGTTTCATATGGTGCAAAATAACTGCAGAAATCGGCATCACGGTTCCATATTTATTCCTTATGATTATGAATAAATAAAAAAAAGTGGTGACGCCTGGAAGCATCAGACTTGTGACTTGCTTTGTTGTCGCTCCTGTTCATCGTGAGCAGCCATGAAAAATTGTATCTGAAAAGCAGATCGTGACATTATGATGAGAAAACGGAATTGCAGTAAGAGTTTGCAAAACCTACACCGTAAGTGATTACACAGACATAATCATAGGCGTGCGCAGAGTTCCCCTTCAGGGGGGGGGGGGTGAATGTTCGTCGCAGCGCCCTCCCCCCTTCGAATTATGTCAATGTATGGCGCTGACATTGCGCCCCCCACCGAGTCGCAGCGCACCCCCTCCCTATTATGTCAATGTGTGAGGCTGACTTCGCCCCCCCGCCTTGGTGAATAGGGGGGGCGGCCGCCCCCCCCTTGCCCCCCCCCCCCCCCCATGCGCATGCCCTTGACATAATGAAGGCTCACAACAAAAACAACGAATGCAAACAGGCATTGTAAGGAACCAAGTTTTTTGCCGTTATCGTGTGAAACACAACTTGCAATAGTAGCTTTTTGTAACACGTCACTTAAGCGATTAACTTGCAGCACAAGATGATGTGAACCTCTTTTAAACAACAAACGAAATTGGTTTAGGCTCCCTTGCGTGGGTGTCACTCACTTTTTTTTCCTACGTCGTGTTGTCCAACCAAAGGAAATATAGGACCGGCTGCCTCGTTGACAGGTCGAACTCCGCTGTTCATTTTCCCATCATGAGTGGCGAGGCGCCAGACCATAGTGACACCTTCGTTTCCCCGAGTGTAGCTGTCAAATGGAGTGAAGAGCCGGGGGAAGGGATCCGAGATTCTGGTAACAACCAAACACACGTGCACACACACACTGAATATTTGTATTTAAAACCCACCCTTTGTTCAACACAGAACAACGGTTACTGTACACACATCTGACACGTGTGGTTTCGTTTTAAATATTTCGCAACGAAAACAAATTTTCACTAAAAGAAGGCGGGAAATTCGTTTCGTAATAGGCACTGGCTATGCGCAAATCAGAGCACTTCTTTCATGAGAAATCGCTTCAAAATTTGCTTTCAGAATAAGCCCGGCTTGGCACTAGCATATTCCACACCCAAGCGCATCCTCCGGCAGTCGGGGGCACGTCGTGACCGGTTACTGACCGCCTATTTTACAAACGTAATCTATCCTTAAATACTCAGATAAACACATGTGAGTACGAGCGCCGAACGACACCCTGCGCGCGCGGACGCCGTCTACGTCGAGATCAGACATGTCATATGCTGGAATTACCGCACATAGCTCCCACAGTCACGTACACTCACTCGATTCTGTTAACGTAAAACGTCATCGCAGATGTAGCAAACCACGAAAACACCTAACAGAAACGAGAGAAAAGAGTGCACGGCGGCGGGCCGCAACAACGCGCGCCGTCTAAAGTCTCGAGCTTTTCACCTTACCGGCGAGGCGTGTACTACCACGTACGCGTTGGAAAACATCGTACTATATCTGCATCTTAAACTACCGTCTTTAAGCCAACAAAAACCATTATGGCTTAAAGTCACACTTCAATGAAGGGGGGGGCGGGGCCTTCCGCTTAGGCCGGCATCCTACACACACACACACACACACACACACACACACACACACACCACACACACACACACACACACAATATATATATATAATATATATATATATATATATATATTATATATATATATATATATATATATATATATATATATATATATATATTCTATGGTTATTCCATATCAAGTGTACCGGGTAAATTTTCCGACCATCTCCAATCACGCTGAAATGAATTGGGCTGGTATGTGTGAAAGTCAGTAGTAGTTTTGAGTCGTTATATTGGAAAGAAAAATTTGTGTTGCCTAGAGGGCGCTTCGAACTTGGGGCACGTACGTAGGTCCCTAGATAAAAAAATTTGTTTTATCTAGGGACCTTAGGGGCACGGTAGTGACACTGTGTCGTAAATAACAATATAAAATTACTGGTTTTAGCCATTACGACGAAACAATTTTTTAAATGCGGAACATTTCTTAGCGAACATTCGCCACTTTGAGCGTTTCTATCTATCTATCTATCTATCTATCTATCTATCTATCTATCTATCTATCTATCTATCTATCTATCTATCTATCTATCTATCTATCTATCTATCTATCTATCTATCTATCTATCTATCTATCTAGCCGCCTACGTCTGGGCGCTCTCATGATCGCCTCCTTAACTTAGTGTGGACTGTCGGGTAAAGACATGAATAACGTGAAATCCTGTCGCGTACGTCGTCAAACCCTTTCCTTCAGACACGTGTGGCACATACCCGTTTACCACGGGCCGCGGTGTACGGGTACGCGCCGCAGGTAATGGACAGTTTATATCTACCCAGCAAACGGCGAGAAGAGACATCGGTAATTTTATGCTAGAGCGTTAAGAAAAACCGACATCGGCAGGGTTGACCCGAAAATTAGGATCCCAGCAGGAATCGAGCCCAATTAAGCATTCTACGTGGCAGTGAGCTGTACTACCACAAAGCCACGCCATGTCTATAAACTGGTTTGGAAAAACAGCCTCTGCTGGCGTAATGTGTGTGCAACGTCAATTGTGGTTGTGGTGCCTGCTATCTAATTTTACAAGAAAGCAATAAATACTACATATGTGCTCCTACGATACAGGCATCATATCGGATTAACGTCTGTGGTTCTAGTGTTGGCTCCGCTTTTATAGTATATATTTGTATTCCTATATCATTCAGCAAGCTATATTGAAGCATTACTCGACCCCGGAGGAATACATTAACGAAATTTACGCATGATATTCACATGATTGCACCATAAAGTGAGCTTATATAGTTCGATAATACTGACGCAAGTACTCTAACGTGAGTGCTGACGTTACGTCACACCATAAGTTACCCTTTAAACCGCTAGTGTTGTCGACGTGCCTGGTAAGCCCACGATGTGCACACAGCTACTACACTTACAAAAAACACGTCGATCCACCTCGTAACGCTTGGCTGAAAGCCATAAAGTATAGCATAGAAGCATTTACTGACTGATTCGCATTAAACCGATTCCCACAACGCGTGGGATCTGCCGAATTTCTTAATTTCAAGGCGCTGCTCTTCCAGGACTATGATAGTTTATTCGTTTTTGTTTCAACTTCCATTATTTTTTGGCCTTGACGAAAGTCGCAAGATGCTGCATGTTTATCAATTCTTAAAAAGGGCAACCGATTTTTCCGCGAGTAATATATTCACATTGAGGGCTTTATAGATTCCTATAGCTGTAAGTGATAAAAATACTGCGGGATCGAAAGAAGAAACGTTGCCTAATATTGTGACAAATTTGGGGAAAATAGCGTTTTGACCCATATTGCGGCTTCATTTTCACAATGTAGCGGTTCAAGTAAAATATGACTTTTGCATCTTTGTGTAGTATGCTTTGTGGTTATGACGTACAGGAAGTTTGAAAAGAGTAGTGTTGGGGTCGAACTTCGTACGTTCGCCGAATACCTCCATATTGTTACCCGCCCCGCGGCCGGCGTGCCTGCGCCAACACGGAGGCGGTGGTACCGGATGGTGGAACGACGACTGTCTGCTGGTCACAAAGGACGCGAAGACCCACGTCTCCCGAAGGGGTCAAATATGGTGCCCAGGGACGGAAGGTACACTTGCGCCTTCGCTGTGACAGCCAAAGGCGGCGGCAATGATGCACGGCCTATTGTATTGACGACCCGTAAACGCCTGAGGCCGAACATTCTGGAAACCGGGGTGGAATGGAGCTGAGCGGCGGCGGCTAACCGACGAGCGGGCGAGAGGCGGTGGTTCCTGTATTCTAGTACACCATAGTTCCTGCGAGGAGGTGGCGAGAAGGAATCCGAGCCTGGTGTTCTCAGCGGCAGCCGACCGGGAGACAAGGAGAGAGTTACTCCTGCTTTCCGATTGGACTGTAAGAGTGTTTGAATGGGGAGACAGGGAATAAAAGCAGGGGTGCAGTGACAGGAGGTGGAGAAGAGAAACGAATAAACGTCTCTATCCAGATGATGTCGGAGCGGTCGTTTCCTCAAGATGCCAGCAGATGAAAAGTTCTCGTCTTCAGCTTCCTTGGCGGCAGCAGCAAATGTCGCGCAACCAGCGAGGCGAGTGGAACAAACGAGAAGAACCTAACTAGTAGTTTTTGTTTTAAGCGAGAAAAAATTTTCTAACTGAACATTCGCAAGGTCGTACGAAGTTTGCCTTTGGCTGGCCTTCACTGCATAGCACGTCAGCGCAGGATCCCAGCGGGAGCCTTTTCGTAGCGAATAATGCAAGTCTTACAACTGCTTGCCACTTCTTTTAGTAATACTGCTGTATATAACGTCAAAAATTGCAATAGTGCTAAAATTCTGGAATGGTACTACCCCCTTGGACCATCAAAGGGCAGGTAATATTCGACCGCTTCATCGTCCAAAGGGGCAGAATAATAATGTAGTCAATGGCCTGCAGAGCTGTTCTAGGGCGTCGTGTTTGTCTTTTGACAATTAAGACACATGGTCGTACGTAATAATTAACGGCATAATTAAGCTTGCTTAAGTTGTTTTTATGATCTTTCAGGTATAGGGCACGCAAATTGCCATTGCGCGACTGTATGATGAACCTAAATGAGAGGTGGCAACATGAAAACCATGACTTGCATGTCATGTATGGCATGATTTACATACCACGCTCACGGTGCACTCGTGGCGTTTCACCCGCTTGATATTGCCACGTGCGTTTCTTATCACTTTTGCTGTATTCGGTTTTCGCCCACAAAGACTGTCAGCAACGCTCAGCGCGAACTGCGCCTCATTGTTCGAGAAGCTTCGCGATCATTGTAGATCGTTTTGCTAAGATTGCACGCAAGACGCGCACACTCGAGCTTATTCTAGAATTTGCGCGACAGGCAGCGATAACGCTGGAATATTCGACGGCACATGTTAAATGCCGACGCGCTTCACCGCTAGTCAGTTGATCGACGGTCGACGCTCGGTTCGCCGCTATCAGTGTATTGCTGTAGCTTGACTTTCAGTTTCCCGGCCACAAGTTCGGCCTAATAAAGAGTTTCATCCCGGACGTGATGACTGCTGCCTTCGTCGACGTCACGACCACGTGACAATATATACCAAATTGGTATGGCATGACACTAGTGCGTGATGAACATAAATGACAGGTCATGCATTGTATATTCCAGAATTTACGTTTCATTATGGTATATACCGGACTGTAGATGCATGCATGCATGTCAAACATGCGATATATATGTAGTCAACTAGATGCCATGGCATGAATGACTTCACTTGAGAAAGACAAACAAGGCGATGTAGCAGCTCTTTACCGGCTGCTTCGCATTACATGCATTACATCGATTCCCACATTGCGTGGGATCTGCCGTATTTTGTTTTTTCAGTATACTGGTGTATGTGCATGCTTGACTGAAACATTTTCCTGTTTCATTGTGTCTTTTGTGTGCAGGATGAAATTAACATTCCGGGTATTCACAAAATAACGATTTGATTGTGAGACACACCACTGGTGAGGAACTAGTTAATTTTGCCTCTACAAGGTTCTTGAACATGCCTAAATTTACTACATTAAGTGAGACAAAATCAGCTCTTCAAATTCGCCTGCTTTTGGCGTTTACAAATGTTGACGATTAAACGAAGTATTGGTGCTGTGCTTGTGTGTTTGCCAAGGCAGCCTTCCGAGTTTTGTTCTGTTACACATCTCTTGATGAAGACACCTTGTAGTACATCACTGTGCCTTTTGTGAGCAGGTTGTTGGAACAAGTAATCGATTCCATTGCTCCATGAGAATTCCAAGTGGCCAACATATTCGTTATGATCAACATTTGTTGAAATAATATATTTACTTTTGGAAGCGCACTGTAACTCGTTCTGTAAGACGCCGGTAATGAAAATGAGTTGACATTTAAATGCTTACGTGGTCTTGAAGCACAAAGGATTAAGCCTGTTGCTATGCGGCAAGAAGAGCACCAATTTTGCTGAGATGAAAAATTCTTTAACACTGGAGCCGTCGCTAGAGCCGTTTCGACAAGCGGTCCGCGGACTTGTGTTGTTCAAGTCTGCAACTTGAAGACAAGTTGACTTGTCGAAACGTGGGCTCCTGTATAGTGCCTAGAATATACTTACTAGTGTGCCGACCGCGGGCGTCGCGGTGGCACGGAGAATGATGCCTTCCACCGGCGGCCACCAGACGGCGAAGCCGTAGGGACCATGCTATGCCGAGCGGCGTCTCTAGCCGACGCGCGCGCCTGTGAGGGACGCCGACGGGCTGTCCCAATGCAGTTTTGCGCTACGGAACGTTGGTTGGGGTGCAAAGCGTAATCGAAGGAATGTGATTTCGTAGCACTAACAAGCGATCGTACGCACAGTTATCATTAGCGAGTTTTAGTATAGCGGGAAACGCTTACGTTAGCGTTAGCGTGCGTCTCAACGCTAACGCTAAAACGGAACGCGCTGCGTGCCAACTGGTTGTCTTTTAGTAGAGCGGAAGGCATTCCCGCTAACGCTAACGCAAGCACATACGGCGCCATCTAGACATAAAAACACTAAATGCACTGTCGAATCCACAAAAGCGCCACCAAGTCGAGCTGATCCAAAGTCACCACTGTTGCGTCTCCATGTCGCGTTTGCAGAAGTGTTGAGTTCTGACACATTGGTTTCTGTCGACATGCCGCGTTCGAGAATTCTTCAAGGCCTCTTTAAGCTGGGACGCATCACGCGTCACATTCATGCACTGCCGCGAAAGGCATGAAGGGAAGCGACGCCTGACCAAGGAGGTTAAAGTAAACCTCCTTGCGCCTGACATGTATCTGCTTGACTTGTGGCCGTATCTTGGAAAGAGGCGACTAAAGACAGCGTCGCCATCTCTGCGCTGCTACAGAAAACGTGAGCGAACCTTGCAAACAAATCTTGCTAAGCCTTCTGCAGCGCAAATCCACTTTGTATCTCAAAAACGGAGCCATTTTATCGGCGGTACACGGTTGGCGAAGCCTCATTACTCAAATCTAAATGAAATACGAACATTATTAGGGAATGAATAAGTTTAATAATGCAGGACGACGGCTACAAAGATTCGAAGTGGACGGCTCTCGCTTCAACAGGCACCGCCATCTTGCCCTACGTACGGGATCTCTTGCGTGCGTTAGCGTTGAACGCTATATTCCAGAAATAGCGTTCGTACGTGAGAGCTCGGGCTACGTTTACGTTCTGCTCATGCGCAGTTAGGAGCACGCAACGCTAACGCTAACGCTAAATCCTTGCGTTTGCTGCTATCCGCTATACTAAAACTCGCTATTAATACGCTGCGCGATACCGGCTGTTTCTTCGAAAAATTCTGTTATATGCGACCCATGACTACAAATGCTAAATTCACGGCAATTTGCAGCTAATTACCTTACATTTACTAATGATCTGTTTATTTACCTAAGGACACATATTTTACTAATTATCCATTTAATCAGCTAACGACACATATTTTACTAAATATCTATTTAATCACCTAACGACACATATTTTACTAATTATCTATGTAATCACCTAACGATGCTCAGTGTAGCAATTATTGAAGTGCTTCTCACAAACGACAGCCGCCGGAGTTAGTCTTCGATTTGTGCTCTTTATATTATTCTCCCACTCGGCTAAACTTATTTAAATCTCTGCGTCCACAGGAGCGCTGAATAATGAGACCCGCTCGTTGTTTGAGCGGTAGCCACTCGTACAATATGGGACAAAACAGGTGCTGTATTTACGCCTCGTTTTCTGCGACCACATCGCGGTTCTGTGAACAGAAACAAGTGCGAAGCGCGCGCACAGGAAAGAAACCTAGCAATGACAAGCTACTGGCTCGAAAGCGACAACGCCCCACAAGTTTACAGCAACGGAATATTTCTTAACTCCGTGATCACAACCGACTACGCTTACGAACGGGCACGGCCGCTACATGAAAAAAAAAAAAAAACGCGGCCGTGGAACGGGCATCCGCAGCGCAATTCAGCGACGCGCGTGCAACGCGCACGCTTGGCTTGATGCGCCGCTCGGTTAGCATGGTCCCTAAGAGTGTCGCCGTCTGGTGGCGTCCAGTGGAAGGCATCACCGTCGGTGCCAGCGTCTCCCATTGGAAACCCTCGGCGGTCGGCACACTAGTAAGTATATTCTAGGCACTATAGCTCCTGTAGTCAATTCGTTGCACCATGCCAGCGTTTCGCAATAAAAAACGTAAGCTGTTAACTGTCAAGAGTGACAATTAGACGAACGCCTGGGATGGAACATGGCATCAGAATAATTTTCGGAGCTTCTCTAGCCAGCAAAAGTGATACTCAAAAAAAAAAAAAGAAAAAGAAAAGGCAGAAGTTCAGTATAACATATGGATCAATGCATGCTTAAAGAAATGAAAAATTCTTGAACACGGGGTGTCGCTGGAACCGCCGTTTCGACAAGCGATTAAGTAGTGTTCGTTAGTAGTAGGTATAAAGATAATAAGTTAACGATGTCCACAAGTCCAGCTCTGCATACAATAACGTGAAAGCCGAATATATATTTTTTTACTCTTTACACCCCCAAAGAACTCGCCGGGCATTTTAAAAATAAAGTTGCTCTCTCTCTCTCTCTCAGTCTGTACACTCGCCGGCAGGAATTTTCAATGCTTCCGAAAAAAAAAACATTACACCATTTCCCACTAAAGGAGACCATGAGGCGATGCGAAGCCGGAGCATTTGCACGATTGCGTTCCGTTGGCGTTCGTTGGGCATGCTACCGACCTCGCGTCGTGGAACGCGAAGAGGAACGCTACGCGCGTCTTGTCTTCCCTCTAGCCTGGCTATGGTGCCTCTAGCCACCATAGCCTGGCCGTTAATTCTCACAGGGCGAGCGGGGACGCGGTCGACAGGCGTGCGAGAGGGGGGCAGCGTAGGAGAGGAGAGAGAGGAGGAGGAGACGCGCATGCGCTGGTGCTCATCGCGGCGTTGCGCAGGAGAGAATTTCGGCATGTCTAGCCCGCGTTTCGGAGTGGAAAGGGGGAGGGGGAGTGGAGAGGGGAAAGGGAGAGGGCATAGGACCGGAGCAATGGTGAGGAGGAGTGGAGAGGAGGTGTGTAGAGAGGGTATGCGCATGCGCAGTAAGGGTGGTCACGCCGCACACCACCACGGATTGAACTCCGCCATAAGATACTTCGCATCTAATAAATCGATAATACACGCGCGTCCCTTGCGATCGGCACTATGTGTTAGCGAGATTACTCGCGCCGATTAAAAAATTGTAAGCTCCATATATAAAGCCTGGCACGCTTATTTTGTGGGCGCAGTTGGCAGACAGCCACATGCTATTAAAAACACAAACAACGCTTTAGAGCCAGAAAAATAACACAGCGAAAGCTTGCGATGCGCGTCCTTCGGCCCAGAAACCCGTTACGAACCTCGCGGCGGCCGCGAGCAACTCGAGCAGTTCGGCGATGCGCTTACGGCGCTCTTTTGACCAGCTGTCCTATTCTACCACCGTACCGTGCCCTATGCTGCAGCCGCTATTTGTCGCTGATGGTCACGTGGTTTACATACGCACTTTGGTAATTTTGTTTCGCAACTATTCTGTGGTCCAGACCACAGAATAGAGTGCAGCTTATTCTGTGGACCACACAATAAACTTGCGCGCTGTGGGCTGTGCTGAAATGTTCTGTAGCCCAAGCAGCCCACCTCTCTTGACGACGGTTTCTGCGCACCAGACCAACCAGACCACAGAATAGAGTCCCAATCTATTCTGTGGACCAGACACAAAATAAGTGCGCTTTATTTTGTGGACCACACCAAAGAGACTTGTTAGAGCCACCCTAGACTTGTGCTGTGGACCGTGCGCACCAGACATCGCTGTAGCCCAAACAGCCCACCTCTCTTGATGACGGGTTTCTCTCACAAATTGGTAGGGTTTATTCTGTGTCTAATTCACAGAATAAGCACTGCGCCCTCCTCTCTTGACGACAGCTTCCCTCGCGAATCGCAATATTCGCTCACAGCTTTGTGGAATAAGTCCGGACCAAGGAGGCCATTTCCGGGCATAGTACGCGAGATGGAAGACGCTTATGCGTGAAAGGGTTCGAAATACGAAGGCGAAGCCCACCTTTGGCATGCTTGCTGGTCTGACATGCCAAAGCAGGTAAACTTGTCGTGAATTGAAGCAGCAAAAAGAACGCGTATAATAACAAATGACAGCGGTTCTAAATATTTCTGGACCTGATCTATCGAGAGCGAAACACTTAAGTCACTTTCACCACAGTACATCTGTGTCATGCAAAAAGAAAATGTGCACTAAGATCTGCACGGAGTCTCAAATTTTGAGCCATCCCCACGATTGTGCGAACACAGCCACGATCTCCTTAAGAACAGCGTCAACGCCACCGCGAGAAGGGAATCACAACGACAGAGGGCGACACTACTAAAATAGTCTGGCCCTGATCTCTCGCGTCAGGACACACTTTAGTCACTTTCACCGCAGTGCAATAATGTCGTGCAAAAAAAGTGCACTGAGATAGGCAAGGGGCTATTTTAGCTGTTTCTGTAAAGTTTTCAGACGTTGACGATCATACAAGTACTCGTAATTATACGGCGCATGCAAGTGTATCTAATTAAGTGACAAAGTGTGCTGTGTCCAGTGACAACTAGTAGGTTCTCGCCAATCTTACTGCGCTTTTTTTTTTGCTTGACACAGGTGTACTGCGGCGAAAGTGGCTTAAGCGTTGCGTACTCGATGGATCAAGGCCAGAAAATTTTATACACGCTGTCATTTGCTGTTATTGTTTTCTTTTCGCGGTGGCATTAGCGTTCTTTTACGGGTGATTTATGACCGCGCCCATTCAGAAGGATTGCTCAAAGTCGAGTATCCCGTGCAAATGTTTGTGTACTTTTTCACATGACACAAACGTACTGTGGTGAAAGTGACTTTAGTGTTCCGCACGCGATAGATCAGGTTCACGAAATTTTAGAACCGTTGTCATTGTTATCATTATAGGCATTCGTTTTGCTGCTTCCGGTTCACAATAACAAGTTTATCTGCGGCTGATATCAATACTGACATAGTTCAAAACATTGGAATCTTTCACGCATACGCGTCTTCAAGAGCGTTCACAAAACGGCGAGCACATATTGATATTCGCGAGAGAAGCTGTCGTCAAGGGAGCTCGAGCGTTGGCAAATCGAAGTCTTCATGGGGTGGGCTCAGTTCCTTCTGAGGGCATTAACAGCGCCTGTTCTGTGGACCAACCACAGAATGAACCCTTGCAATTTGTGACAGAAACCGTCGTCAAGAGAGGTGGGCTGCTTGGGCTACAGAACATTTCCGCACAGCCCACAGCGCGCAAGTTTATTGTGTGGACCACAGAATAAAGCTGCACTCTATTCTGTGGTCTGGTCCACAGAATAAAGCTGCACTCTATTCTGTGGTCTGGACCACAGAATAGTCACTGCGATTTTGTTTCTTGAAGTCAAGATGGCAGCGCCCACGAAACGCGAATAGGGGCAGTTTGTTTACACCAAGTTTACACTCAGCCGCTGCAGAGAAGTCGCGTCCCGGCCGCTCGCACCGTCACCGTGTGCAAGTTTCCCGCGTCAGCCGCCCTTCTTGTCCTGAATAATCGACCTGTACACCCTAAGTTTAGGCTTCGAAGAACTGCTACTCGACGAACAACAGCGTATCATCACCATGTCGGCCGTTTGCACTGCCTACGGCTGAACGGGCATCGGCGGCCGAGACGATTTACTTTTTCACAACTTCCCAAATTGTGGAAAAACAATCTCCTCAGTGGATCGCTGCTGTGAAGGAAGCACTTTCAAGCCTTCGATTACCACTGTTCTCTGCTCAAAACATTTTCTTGACAGTGACTACCATCAGTTTATCGCTAATGCTTGCAATGGGATCTCCTGTGAAATCTGCTCCACTGAGGCCTGGCGTGGTGCCGTCGACGTTCGTTTACGAACGGAACGAATCGCAGGCACCGAGAGCAGCATTCTCGAAGAGGCGAAAACATGAGGTGAGATGTCGAATGTTGGAGCTTACTAGGCTGCATGTATAAAAAAGTTCATGAGGCCATTCTACTCTGCGAAAGTGGATGACCAGAGTAGCTGTAGAACACACGGCACGAAGGTGACGTGGAACTTCGATGAAAGCTGCAGAACGTCATTTTAAATGCGAAGCATTCCTTAGCGATCGAAGGGCATTTTGACCGTTTCCATCTATCTATCTAGCTGCCTACGTCTGGACGCTTTAGTGGTCGACTCTTCAACATGGTATCTGCCAAAATTGGAATTGGAGGACATCAGTGTATGAGGAATACGATTCACAGGTCATGACATGATTACCGTGAAAATCACGCCACCTAAGCCGTAGGCCGACGCATCGCAAAGCATTGTGAGCGGTTCTTGACGTCATAGAATGTTCAGCACCTGCTGCTTGTCAGCAAGAGTTTCATTGCTTTAAACGTGTCGTGCATTCTCTTTCCCGTGACCATTTTTAAAATTTTTTTAGTAGTCTATAGAGCGGCTCCGCTACTGTAGAAGCTTCTTGAGAAGCTTTAAATAAAAATTCCACATTCCCAAATACACATTAAGCTCTCTAACTGTAGTGGGCTCGGGAGCTTGTAAGATTGCCCTCTTCTTCGCGCCATTAGGGTAAATGCCTTGTTCAGTGACCTTGCGATTCAAATATGTCAGATTTCTAAAAGCAGCGGCATGTGTCCGTGTTGAGCTATCCTCCCGTGTCAATTTGCATATCAGTGCGTGCCCTTCAACTTGTATGCTCACTTCATAACATGATTGGGTTGCATTAACCAAATGGTACAGTTCATGCTGCATGTATAAAAAGCTCATGAGGCCATTCCTACACTGCAAAAAAAAAACAAAAACATTTCCTGTCACGCTTACACAGATATTGTTATGCTTTATTTATGTAAATAATTTTTTTTCTACCATGTGTGATGTGAATTGTGCATTTGTTGCAAATCTCTTCAGCTGTCACTTGTTGCCATGTAATTGGTCTCCTGGGCCCTTGTCAAGCTGTTTATTACAGCTTTAGCCCAGGAGACCAACCAGAATGTAATATTTTTTGTTTATTCTGGAAACTAAAGAGAATGAATGAATAAATGCTCTGAGCCCTCGTCAGAACACTCAAGCGCATGCATGCTCTTGGTCTCGCTTTAGCATTTGGGCACATGCTTTTCAAATTACCTACTTCTCAACATTTTCGACAAATAGAGCTTTTGTACCAACACACCTACACGAGTGTCCCCTGCCGCATCTATCACATTTTTCGCTCTTGAAGACTCTGCTTTCCTTGGATTAGCTGATCTCTGGTCTTGATGTGATCGGCTCTTGACTACGTTCACTGATATCTCTTGTTCTTTCAATTGCATTTGCTCAGTGTCTCGCACCGGTAGTTCCCTCTCCAGGGCGATTTTGCAAGCAACGGGAAAGCCTTTTGCCTCGGCTATATCGTTAGCCATTAAGAAATGCCTAAATGCTTTGATTATGACTAAGTTTTGAATGTTTAGGTCGAACTCCGCTATTTTCTTAAGTGGCAGCGTTTCGAGAGAAGTAGACCTCTTTGTCACTTATCGGTTCATTGTTTCCTTGCGTGTGCTGGTTGTGAGGTCGACGTCCCGTCGTTTTTGCTCATGGTCGAGTACCTCGGCTGGGCATTAGGTAACAGGCGGGGCCCTACTCCAGGAACATGCGTGTTACTTTCCACTGGAAGAAAGTGCAGCTTGCTTGCTTCCGTTTGTGCCCCTCCGCCCCTCTACTTGGTTGTCGCCTATGCGGGTACGCAAGAACCTCGTCGCGAGTTGTAATAACGTTATCACTCAGCCTGCTAAGAATAGAATGCCTTTATTCAGTACCCATGTACACATATATACTGTGATGAGAAAAAGCGACGCTGGTCTTCAGGCATGTGGGCAGCTAGCGCAAAGTAGAGGAAAAAAAAGCTGATAATAGAATAGCTGTCATGGCCCAGGAACGTGTGCTGTCTCTGTGTCTCATTCATCACAATGGCGCAATCTGCAGCAAAAAAAAACGCCAGGCGTGCGCTGAAACCACAGCACAGTCACAGCGAAAGCTGTAAGAGCGGCGTTTCTAGGGCCCATTGTAAGCTCTCTTGGGGCTACTAATACAAGTACACTAGCAAGGTACCCACTACACCATAAATAATAATTTTTGTGAAGTTGGGAAGCACCTACTAAGCCGTTATTCGTCATTCTGCAGGGAAGCGAGGCACCAGCTACACGTCTGTAAAGCATTATGTGCACTTTGTTGACACGAGGACTGATGACGATGAAGAATTATGGCTCAGCCCTTTGTAATGGGTTGGAAGCTTTAAACGGCTCACCAGTTATGTAATTCGATTTGACGCCTGGTCGCTATTTCACTCTCCCGCCATGCTGTATAACATACGTTGAGGTGGGAGAGAGAGGAGGGGGGGGCGAAGAACTTTACTGAGACCCGAGGAATGGATCATGCGCTTATGGGCTTCCTTGGCAACCAATACAAGTGCACTTGCGAGGAGCCCACTACGCTATAAATCATTGTAATTTTTGAGAAGTAGGAAAGCAGGCACTGTGCCATTTTTCGTCATTCTAAGGAGAGCCGTGGTACCTGCTAAACGCATGTAAGGCATTATGCACACTTTGTTGATGCTGTGCCTGATGACGATGAAGAATTATGGCGGAGCCCTTTGTAATGGGTTGGAAGCATTCAACAACCTACTCGTTGGGCAATTCGCATTGTGGGACGCCTTGTTACAAAATTCTCGTTGTGCGATGCTTGGTGCTTATTTTACTCTTCTACCACACTATATTGCATATGTTAATGTGGTTCCTTCCCGAAATGAGCCTGTATAGGACCTTCTTGCAGAGCAGTTTCAAGCACCGCCATGGCTCAGAGGTTAAATACTGGGCTCCCACGCAGAGGGCCCAGGTTCGACCTCGTTCCATCCTGCAATTTTTTCTTATTAGTTTTTTTTTTCTTATTTCGAGCGATAGTGGCTACGGACACCGGCGGCGGCGGCGGACAACTACGGCACTAAAACAGCCGCTGAAATGATCTCATAACAGCTTTCGCTGTAAAACCAAAGCAGAAGGCAGCTGTCCTTGTGGGTCATTGGCATTGCGCATCTCGTTATTGAAGAAAACACCATTCACTCTTCCTCGGCGATGGAGCCAGCAACGCAATCGTTGCTGCAGCTACCCATCACGCAATCCACAGACGACCGTTCATGCCTCTTCGGCGGTTGCAGGGTACGACCTGGCAGGCACCATGCTACCATCTCATTCTGAGGAAGCGCACGGCCTCCTGTTGCTTGGGAACGCTGTTCACACTTCCCCCTCGCGACAACTTCTCAACCCAGGACTCTTCCAACGTCTCAGCCTCGAGGGGATGCCGCCCAGGCTTTCCTGGCTGTGGATCTCGCTGCCTTGAGTGCTACTACCACAGCACACTTCATGTATGTGAATGCCGGCTCTTCGGGCGCCTCACCTGACAGTGTCGCCAAAATCATGTGTGTCCTCATGCAAATGACACAACAGCTCGACCACTTGCTGTCGTTGAGCTCCTGCTTTCAGCCTGCTGCTTCACCATCTCCTTCGGAACCTCCAGAATGCTGTGTTTTCGTGATCTCGGCACGCGCCATGCCTGGCCGGAAAATCAAAAATGACTTGTGGCATCAACAACTGTCTTCATGGTGGCGCCGAGGCATGGCATAATATGAAGGCATAGAGCAACGGTACTGGCCAGAATGGAGCGCCATTCATAGCAGCGTTGGCCCTCTTCTGCATGCCTGCAACCCTCTCCCAACTGCAAAACAGAATGGAGAGCGAAACCACCTCGACCTTGCAACCGTGCCTGCGGCCCCATGACACGGAGCTTCTCGGGCAGCCCTACTTCAGACGTTGGCCACAGGAACTGCACTCCACTGCAGGACGCAGTCTTTGTGCTGGTATCCGATGCCATGGTATCAGTGAGAGAGGCCGTGACCACTCCATTCCAGCGCAGTTGGAGGAACTAACCCCAGGTTCGCCTTCGCTGGGACACTTGCAGATGTTCTAGTGAAGGAACAGGAAAAGCCTATACCACCAATTTCCGTGCTCGTCGACCCATTGAAGCCTATTGAGCCTCTGTGCTGCTTCAAGAGCATTACTGAGTGTGCGCCATATCACCTTGCGCCGAATGAGACACATAATGTAACAGGGGCTGCGTGACACCAAACACCCATCGAGAGGACACCTGGACACGCTTGTGTCTTCTAGGTGAGGATGGAAAAGAAGTCACGAAATAGAAACTCAAGATTTACAAGAACCGTCACATGGTCAGAGCAGCCGTACTAAGAGGAAAAAAACCCGCAGCATCTGATTGCAGACCAGCAAAGCATACACGCAATGGAGTACAGCATGTCGAACACATAGGCTTTCAGCGAAAAAGTTCATCGGCACGAGCGCAAGAAATTTTCCCTGTCGCTAATCCCACTTCCTGTGGACGGAATATCTATCGCGACGAAGCCTGCGCTGGACTTCACGGCCACGGCACCCAAAGAGCAAGCTTTACCGCTTCCAGAGCTGTTGGGCACTGATGAAAAAGAGGAGAGTGAGCGCCCGGTTGATAGTATGGAAAGTTTGGCTGAAGAAAATTACTTTTATTTCCCCCAAAGCCACAGAAGGTGCGTGACAAATGTCCTGACCATCTTCCTGGTGTTAACGATCATGCAGGTGTAAGCAAAAAGGAGCACCGAGAGACCTTGCCACCCATGGTGCCGCCTTGGATGCTGTTCCGCCCTCTTCCTCTGGGAAATGCTGCGACCACCGTTACTTCCGCGACAAGCCAGTCGCCAGATGCATGTTTTACAGCTCACATGACGTTGCAGCGGGTCGAGACCGACCATCACGAGGCAGCCAGCACCGCCCACCAGAGGCACTGTCAGCAGCTCTGTGTGCTTGCTGTCACGGTCAAGTGTGATGACGAAGAACGTCAGTGGAGTTCAGGCGCGCTGGCAGCTAGCATGAAGAAGAGGAAGAAGAACCAGATAATCGAAAAGCTGGCCCAGGAAAGGGTGCGGTCTTTGTATCTCATTCATCACACTACCCATATGTGACATCACATGACTCCCATGCTGATTGTGATCCAGATATACAGGTGGTGTGACATGCCGTGCTGTGACAGAGAGAAAGATTACTTAATCATATTTCATTATTCTTGCGATCATCTGACGTGACAAGCGATGGGCAGTGTTCTTGTTGTGTCTGCTTAGAAGTGCTTATGCATGTAAAGGAGCATGTGGAATGACTATATGTAAAGGTGAAGATATTCTTACAGTTATTTTCAGAACTGCAGAGGCCGATTAGCCATACTCACTTTATTTTCATTTTATCAAGGAGATTCCATAACATCTTCCACTATCCGATACTGTTCTAATAGGTGTCATAATTCAAACTGCATGAAGAATATAATAGGTTTGAGTTTCTAAGTAAATTGAAGGCAAGTACTAAAGGAAAAGCTGGGTACAAATCGGAAAAACATAAGACCAGGCGATTATACAAAAGTATAAATGGTGTCACTAGATTTTTAATATTTGTCGGAAAAGTATGTATTTTAACAATTCCCATAAGTTCCGGTGTTGGTGCGTATACCTCACTAACTGTTTTTTTCATACACTATTTCAGATTCTTGGACAGTTGCTCTCTGGAGATGCTATCATCGGGCACACGCCAAGACCAAGTCATTGTAGCGAAAGAGATCATGTAAGAAGGCTTTCCTTTATTTTCTCTGCAATAATCTTTGGCATTATCGCTCGCAACAATGCAAGCCAATTTATTTCAGGATGACTGTGCAGCAGAGCCAATATATCAGGCAGCACTGGATCTGGCTTGTGAGTCGGGACAAGCTGTAGACACATCACTAGACTCAGCGTGTGAGCCGGGCCGTGGTGCAAATAAATCCGTTCAAGTGGGACTACCAACCCGCCACAAAGCATCACAAGCAATCGAAAAGAAAATTCTGTCATCAATCGCTACACAAACAGAACCACGTGCTGTTTCTTCAGGTATGTCTCCGCATTTGCCGTAAGAAAAGAAGCCGGTTTCGCTGCAAGGGTGCCATAGCAACAAATCGGAATGTTACACGAAGTAGGCTAGCAGCTCTTCCCTTAGGATCCGATATGACATCGCTCTACGAAACACTGACGTAAGGGAGTACGGATGCTCCAGTGAGCGAAACAACTTTCATGCTTTCTGTCACTTGAATGCAACGCAAGTGGTGAGAGCGCAGCAAGTACTTGCTTTCACTCGGACATAGAAGATGCGAGATGCAGGATGGTGTTATCTATTCAGACTTGATTTGTAACCTGCTTTGCACCTCAAGTGTCCGTATAACTGCTGTCAGAATAATGAGGGATTGTGGCATTGTTCGTAGTGGTCATAGCGGAACCAACTTTGGACCTAATATGTAACCTCAATTAAATTATATTACAATGACTATCATTTTCATAGGACAGTGCTTTCAGGGCCCTTTGGCAATTGCATTTAATTTTAAACCAAGAATAGAATTACCGTGTGTCTCTGTGGTCACTGTGAGAACGATGCCCAGAATGCAATAGCAGGATATATAGCATGATGCAGCATCCGAAAAAATGGCAAGCTTGGATTAAGTCGCGCAAGGCTTAAAGACCGAAGCTGGTCATTCTCAAGTTATGAGAAGCTTTTTTTGCTAGGTTTTGCTAGGCACCACTATGTTTGGCTAGGCATAACTGGGTTTGCACATTGTACGTGGCAGTGTGCCCAGTTACGTGCTCGGAAACTGGATCAAGCCTGTTATGCTCTGAAGTGGTGCTCTGCTGGACTTGGTACTTGCAAGTTCTCAACACAAGGAGACCGCGTGCGGATTCGCAGCGATTTGCATGTATATCTCCATTGAGGAACATACCTGGCTCTACCACTTGCCTGCGACGCTTGGCAGCAGCCCCTTCGGCTCAATGTATCCGAGCATATTCTAGCTTGGCTGCACGTTATCTTTCTTTATACGCGGCTTTTCTTTTGGAGTTCGTTTAGGTCTACACATGGCGAAGAAAAGTGCAGCAGGCACTCTTGACATCGGTATAGTGCGACGACGATGAGTCAGCACGCAGGAATGGTCATGCGCAGTGCCGAGGCAGGTGGGCGAAGCTTGGCCTAGGTCACGTGCAATGCCATGGCTATGCTAGGTGACATCACAGCTATGCGAGGTTTTTGATGGACGAGCATGGTTTCACGGATAGCTTAAAAACCTGGCAATTCATCCCACGTGATGCTTCCAATGCGGGTAAATCTTGAAATTAGGTCCGACATCCGGCGGGCTCCGTTCCAATTACTGGGCTTGTTGCTGTGCTCCGTGCGTAGGGGTGTTAGCCTACTGGCTCAAACGTGTACTATGTCACGCCAGTCACTCCATTGCGAAGAGAATGATCCATAAGAATGACTGTACTCTACCAGACTGTTTGGGAGGTTGTCACCCTACCTGACCTGAAGCCTCCTCTTTGTGCGAGATTCCTGTTAGACCCCTGCATTGACGTGCAGTGTGCTCCCCCAATTATGGGTGCCTGCTCGATTCGCTGCATACCACCCTACAGCACCTCAGAATTTTTACAGCAGAGCTGTTTAAAGGCCAGCTCCGACGATTTTTCACATTCAGTGTATCTCAGTAAACCTCACTGGGTGCGTTCCTTTGCACGTTTCCATCATTTATGCCAAATAAAGGTTGGAGAGGTGTGCAGATTGCTTACAAATTAATTTTATTGGTGGCCTCGAATCGCGCACCTGGCTTCGCATAGTTATCACAAAATTTTTATTGAAGTACCTAAAGGCCTGAGCAGGCATTACATAGGGGAGTTAAAATACATAAATCGGTTACAGTTACAGTGCACATATTGAAGCAGGTATAACCAGAACACAATAACAAAAAAAAAAGTTAACGTGTATTCAAAGTGGTAGTTCAGCAGTGGAGCACATATTCAGTCAGAACAAGAAATAATAAGGCTAAATAAATAGAAAAAAATGCGCATATATAATATAATATAATAATACAATAAGGTTCACAACTATCACGCAGCATGATTTTAAAAAGTGGAACGGTATTCAAAGCGAACCTTGTTCATGTTGTTCTTAGTGCACAGGAGTAGCCACCAATAATTTTTTCGATAATGAGGTATAATTAATTAGTAATAATTATATTGATAACTCGACGAGTACTCACGTAATTATCAAAATGTGAATGAGGTATATAGAGGCATGTTCAAATGACATCTAACTGCGTATTTCAACAACGTACTAATTGCATGCACATTTTTCCGGCTGATAAGAAAGCCCGCGAAATATGAAAAATAAACATTCTTATTTCGTTCTACAGCGAAAGCTGTTATGCGACCATTTCAACGGCTGTTTTGTTGCCGAGTTGTCCGCCACTGCCGCTGCCGTGTCCATAAGCGCTGTCGCGCGAGATAAGAAAAAGAAATGAAATAAGAAAAAAATTCAGGATGGAACGGGGTTCGAACCTGGGCTGTCTGTGTGGCAGCCCAGTATTCTAACCCAGAGCCATGCCGGTGGTTGCAACTCCTTTGCAAAAAGACCGTATACAGGCTTCATGTCGGGAAAGAACCACATTAACATATGTAGTATTGTGTGGTAGAAGGGTAAAATAACAACTAGGCGTCACACACATGAATTCTGTAACCGGCGTCACACAATGCAAATTGCACGAGTGGGTTGTTGATTGCTTCCAACCCATACAAAGGGCTCAGCCATAATTCTTCATCGTCAGCAGGCACAGCATCAACAAAGTGCACATAATGCCTTACAGGTGTTTAGCGGGTGCCACAGTTCTCACAGACAGAATGATGAAAAATGGTTTAGTGGCTGCTTCCCTACTTCACAAAAATTATGATTTATAGAATAGCGGGCACCTCGTAAGTGCACTTGTATTGATTACCAAGGAAGACCATAAGGTGCCCAGATCCATTTCCTCAGGGTCTCAATAAAGTCCTTTCCCTCTCTCTCTCTCTTTCTTACGTTAACAAAGTTTTATAGCGTGGTGGGAGAGCGAAACAACGACGGGGTGTCACATAATGCGAATTACGGAACTAGTGGGCCGTGAAAGCTTCCAACCCATTACAAAGGGCTCAGCCATAAATCTTCATCGTCATCAGCACGGCATCAGCAAAGTGCGCATGATGCCTTACAGGTGTGTGGCGGGTACCCCGCTTCTCCGCAGAAGGACAAATGGCGTAGTGTGTGCTTCCCATCTTCACAAGAATTATATTATGGCGTATGTGTACCTTGCAATATACTTGTATTAGTAGCCCCAAGAGAGTTTAACGGCCCCTAGAAATGCCGCTCTTCCAGATTTCGCTGTGACTGTGCTGCGCTTTCTGCGCATGCCTACCGTCTTTTCTTTCTTATTTCGCACGATAGCGGTTACGGACGCCTGCTTAATGAACACGAAGTTACACACGACGAGTAACAGCGACTAAATGAACGCGAACGGAGCCACACGAGGCTATATGGCTGCGTAATTTTTCTCCGCTGAGTGAAACAGCCGATGCGAGTGCGTTAACAGTGCAAATACACTGGGGGATATGCAGCCAGTTAGAAGTCCAACAATAGGAAGCAAGTGTCTACTCACTGACCTAGGAAACAACACGTTACTAGCTTGAGGCTGTGGTCTTTGAATCCCTGCTTGGTCGGCATGAGTGATCCTTTTTACAGCAGGGCTGTTCTGGGGTTGCTTGAAGCGGTGAGCAGTTGCAGCAGCGGTATGATGCTCATTGCTTCAGATGAAATGGTGATCGCAAGTCATGGCGCAAGGTAAAGAGGCACACTACGTGTCAGGTGGCAACCCGCAGGACCAAAACAATTGAGTCGGTGGCGTTAAACCCAATGCTGCGTGCACCTCAAGACTGCCAGAGCCTCGAAAACAACACGTTATTTATTAGGTTGAGGCTTTGAGCTGAAAATCCCCCAACATTTGGTGTGTTACGTCATTATGGCAAAGTGACAGGAGTGACAAAACCGATGTGCCACTAGAGCATCTGCTGTCCACAAGGCATCGATAGTGTGTTGGTCATCGCTTCATAGTTTGATGTGCGAATTTTAGTTCCCCGTAGGTGGGCGTGCAATGGATGGCATGTGGTGTTGCGTTGTGAGCTGCACACGATTCCCCGTGTAAGTACAGTAGACTCCTGTTAAGACGAACTCGAAGGGACCGCGGTCATCTGTTCGTTATCAGGAGGTTTTGCCTCGGTGCAGGCGGCCTTTTTTTCATTGTCTTGCCCAGCAATGTTCAAGACGTTGTTGAAACGCACCTGCATACCTCGATGTATAAAGCATTGCTACAGGCTAGCACCAAGAAAAATGCCAAGCCACGAGCATGCCGTTACACAGAAGCCTTTGAATGTCACTTTTTCTGTGATGCTGTTTGCTTGTACGCACGCTATTCCACATTTCCATCCCATCATAAAAGATAGCTCACACGTGACATCGATTAAATATTCGTTGTCGAAGCTTTCTTGAGCTGTCCACTTTTCGCATGCAGCACCAACCCGCATTGACAAAATTGAGACAGATGTCGGCGATAACGCATGCGCAACCAGGGATGAACCTTGACCGTTTGATATAATTTCCACAACACAAAGCGTGGCGACAGGTGGAAACACAATTTTCAGGAGGACAAGATGCAAGTTCCCGTGACTCGATTGTCAATTTTCAGAAATGTACAGGGTGCATACATCTAATGCACTGTATGGGAACTAGCCCACTAAATCGTACAACCTTGCCTTGCAGAGCACATGACCATGATTGAGGCTTGGCTAGACTCGTCTGCCTATAATGCGAGCTTTCGTATGTGCTTTTGTTACATTCAAGAAATGGAGTCGTTAACCAGACCATCTGGTTAACCTCCCTATCTTTCCTCTCTTCTCTCTCTCTCAGGGGTTTAGCTTATCAGAAGTGCTCCCGAAAAAAGACATGCTAACATGCCAAGTGCATCCAAATATGTTACTTGAAGCACTGAATGGTGTAGATTACAATGTGGGCAAAAAGACAAGAATAAGCATTTATTTGGCTCATCTAGATAAAAACTATGCTTCAAACAGAGTATTTACACGAATCTTACGAGCACCCGGTTTCGCGTGTTCAAACATAAAAATCCTCATGAAGATATTTGCTACCACATATTAACGATGAAACTGTAGCACGCTCCTATGTTGACAATTAGCAAAAAAAATTACACCATCTCCCACTCAAGGGAACCATGAGGGGATGCGAAGCAGCATTGGGGGCGCGCACACCAAGTTTCTGTGAGAAGTGAGAATGATGGAAGCCGACCAAGCGCACGTGCTTATATACACATGAAATGGGAGAGGGAGAGGAGAGAGTGGGTTACAAGCTGTATTTGGCTGCGGCACGGCTTCATCACGTGGAAGGAGAGGCTGCGCCGCGGCTGCAGCGCGGGGAGGAGAAGAGAGAAGGCGACAGAACACCTGCGTTAAGGAGGAGAGTGGGAGAGAGAGTAGGCGCATGCGCAGTGGAGCGTGGGCGTCACCATTCCTTCTGTGAGCCTGTTTTGCTGGCTCTAAGATCACTTCTGGATATGCCTCGGTCGCGTGCTGTTGCCTTGACAAAGTCACTATACGCTGAGTTGCTAAGAAAGTCTGCAAAGTTTTCTTCTAGGTCCTCATATTTTCCGGTTTTCGGCCTGTAGTAACTTTTCCCGATCGACGTGCAGTTGAAGATATCCCATCATGCTACTCACGGTCACAAGCCTCGCGCACACGAAAAAGACACAACGCAGCTATATTCAGTGTGCAAAATAGCCTTCCTTTGTCGTGCACTTTCATAATCATAATGGCTCATCACAACTTGCACTTCACTGGGAACAGATACAACATGCACATGTCCTGCAAAACCAACACGAACTGACCACAAAATCTGCTTGGCTGCCATTGTGTGATGGTGATGACAATGCACCTGACCCCTCTTACGGGAGTGTGCCGCAAACGTGGTTTCGGTTTCGTACTTGATTGTAATGCACAGAAAAATTTTGTTCCCGTTGTCGCTTTCTTTTTCTTTTCCCCACTCCCTTTGCGTTTGCCCCTCTGAACATGGCGGACACAACAAAAGAGCACCATACAGAAGGGCGCAATGGCTTGGGGGTCCAAGTTGTAAATCCCCCTACTCTTGTTGTTGCTTTTGTTGCTGACAAGCCTTCACCTCCCCCATCTACAGGCTGGGGGTGAGGGGATACTGGCTTTTCGTTTATCTCGCGCCCTCGCGTCGCGATTTGCTTCGCGTCTTTGCGCCAGGAAACGCTTTTCTTTTAAATATTTTTAGCTTTTTCTCGATCGCCTGCAGTGTCCGTTTCGCAGAATCGCTAGCGCTGTCGATCACCGTGAAAGTTCGTCTTAACAGAAGAGTACAATTAGGCGGTTCGTCTTGAGCGAATTTTTTTTTTCGTTGAGTCTATGGGAAACCAAGCAAATGGTCCCATGGTGTTCAGCGTAAGCGAAAATTTGCCTTATACCCGTGTCACACGGGCGTTTGGAAGGCCATTGAACCGATGGTCTATTGACTCAACTGACAAGCATGAGCTGCCACACGGGCGATTTCGAAGGCTATCAAGTCAACGGAGCACCCCCACGTCCGTTGAAACTTCGATGGCTATTAAGCGACAGAAGCGGAAACAGCGCAAACGTGCCCTCTCGTTCACAGTGTATCCGAACCCATGATTACAAAAAGCAAGTGTTAACCAGTATGCTTTAAAACAGTATATGTAAGCGCTATCGATTATTTATTAAAGTACTTGTGCCACTTGAAATGTGTGAACTGCACATACTTTCGACATCAGCAACGTGCTTGTCTTTATCGTGCAGTCTTGCCGTGTGTCGCTCGCCAGTTTCACTGCTCAACAAGTTAAAAATTAAATATGTATTGCTAACTACAAATAAACACTTTATTAAAATGGTCAAACAAAAACAACAGGCATATCTGTGATTTTTAAGCGGATTTGTATTATTTAACTTTCAATGACATCAATACGCAAATAAAGATCTGCAGCACCGCGCAGTTTTTGCGAGAGATGCCTGAACCACTCAACGGCCGTTCAGAATTGCTGTGTAGCAGCGCGAGAACTCCATCGACTCAATAGAGCTCTGCCGTTTCAATGGCGTTTGACTGGATGGCCGTTCAAAAGTGCCCGTGTGACACAGGTATTAACCGTGTTCGTCTTAACGGGAGTTCACTGTAATATGACAGTCACGAAACACACCCAGGCAGTGATTACCCTTCGTATCGATTGTGCTTTAGCTAGCAGTGCCGTTTTACCGCGCAGATAGTACAATAATACCATACCGGTTCAAGAGTTCCCATTCGTGAAGCTTACTGTATGGAAACACTTGGCGTAACGTTTACCGGGTCCACCGTGACCAGGTCTATCCTCACTCGGCAAGCTGCACATTGTGCGTAAGGGGGCTCGTACTTGGATTATACAGTCAAACCCCACAGTAACGAAATCGGCAGGGAAAAAAATTTTTCATTCTTGTGAAAATTTCGTTGTCGTGAAAAGAGTAAAATACACAGACCAATTACTTTGCACAACCAAAATTTATTTTAAAAAGTCTCTGATCTTGCTCTATCGAACTCCTCTACAATATCTGCCTTTTTGTTGCCTTTCACAGCTTCTGCGATGATTCTAGACTTCTCCTGAAGTGTCAAAAACTTGCGCTTTTTATAGGAGGCGGTGCCTTTCCGAAAGGACAAACAACACTGCACGTAAGCAAATCGCGGGAGATCTCGGCGTGCAGCAGCGAGCAGTTAAGCGTCTACAGAATGTCAATTGGCATGACGTCACTTTCATGGGTGTTGTCACTGGAAACGTCATGTGCCAACATAGCTGCCAACAAAGTTTTATCAAAAGCTGCTCTCAGTGAAAAAAAAAAAAGGTCTTGCTGCTATCATCACCATCATGACCGAATGTGTAGAGCAATGGTCGCACCGGTGCGATGATAGTTGGCGGAAACTTTTCGGATAAGCGGTGCTGCAATTTTCAAACTTCTGCATTTTCATCTAGCTCCTGGGTTGAACAAAATTTTCCGGATCACTACCTGAAACTTTCGTTATTGCGGGAGTACTTTTTAAGACCTCGTCGCTGTCAAGAAGGGGCAAATCTATTGAATTCTATGGATATTCGCCGGGGACGCCAGGTATCTTCATCACTGCAAAAATTTCGCTCCTGGGGGCTTTCGTTATTGAATAACTCAACTGTACTTCATTTCATCGATCCTATCGACGTGATGTCACACGCCATTATGCATAAACTTCTGCATTTCTATTTTTCCATAACAATATAGAAAACCTTTACTTTGTCCACAAACTTCTTAGTGTTAGCATTTCACCTGATTGCAGGAGCCACAAACTTGAACTTGAGTGGCCTGTACAGGTGGTCCCATCTGGTGGTATAGTGCGCAACCAGGCAAGCACATAAACAAACAAGTGTGTTCTACTTCATCGAAGAGGAATGGCAGAATAACGGAAAGGTGGGCGAGTTGGTTAGGGTTCATAGGGTAATGTATGGGGCAGCGCTAGAACGAATACTAGGACGAGCAAAGACGTTCTAGCGCTGCCCCATACATTACACTATGAAGAGGAATGGCTATTCTTGTTTACTTGCAAATGCATCCAAATAACAGCTGTCATTTCCGACTGCTCCGAGAAGCATGTGCTCATGGCAGGGGAGTCATGACACACATGGTACGGCTGGTGCGGCATCGTCGTCTTCTGGCTGAGCGTCTGCTCTTCGCAGCTTTCAGTTTTCATACTCTGCGCTGGTTGGACCGGCATGCCTTGCATGATTTCCGGTTTTTACCATTATACGTCACACGAAGACAGTACTGCTCGGTTTGGTTTGGTGTTGTGCCTTTTCTTACTTAACCCTTTATGGATTCATCTGCGGCGTAGCCAAAGGAGGGGGGGGTGTTGGGGGGTTCAGGCCCCCCCCCCCGAAAATTTTCCAATTTTGCTTGTGTATATATACACACACACATACAAACACACGCACGACATACATAAAGTATGGTTGAACCCCCCCCCCCCCCCCCCAAAAAAAAATGATTTCTGGCTACGCTCCTGGGATTCATGTATATTTTCACATGATAACAAAAAGTATGCCTGTAGAATATCTTAATAACATACTTAGAAATAGTAGGAAGCAATTTTCACCAAAATAGAACCATTCGATTCCGAGAAAAAAGTGGGACGTATGTGTCCCATTGGTCCTGATGTCTTAGAACAAGTGGGACAACACTTCCCATGTCTCGATGCGCGCACCATCGTGTATTCCTTTCGCCAAATTTCTGGCACGAAAAGGCTCGAAGTTAGTGGTACCAAGGCACTTCAGAACTGTGCAAAAAAACTCTGGCGCTACTCACTTCCAAGCCGTGGCACACAATGTGTGCCTGCGCCTCTTTGTCCTCTGCGAGCAGCTCTGTTGCCCTCTGCACATACACTAACCATTTTAGCTCTTTCTGTCTCTGTAGATAAGGACGAGCACCTCAGCTACGCCTGCGTTTCAGCCCATATATAAAGTGCGGCTATAAATGAAGGCCCACATCCTGTGGGGTCAATGAATGTGCTGATCTTCCAATGCATTCATCAACTCCATCTAGGTCTAGGTATTACTTTCTCTTAGATGTTGTATATTCGTGTTCTCTTTCGCTTCCTGACTGTCTAGAGCATCGATCTCATCATACTTTCCTTACGGCCCCATTTCAATAACAAAGTCCTAGCCCACAGCGTGTTCTCATTGCCACGGGTACCATAGTAGTAAAAAAAGCCAAAAAGGAATTTCAGAGTCTTCTCCGTCATAAGGCGTGTCTTGTGACACAATAATGCCCATCACAACTTGATAAAACTTTATGCGAGCCTGTTATGTAGCTAGGCTTAGCAGGAAACTGCTTCATTTTTCGTTCGAGTATGCTTCAACACGATTATGGCCGATATACTGCTCTGATTTTTAAACAATCCATCGTTTCATGCTAGAACTACTTGTCTCAAATTCAGAAAGGAGAAACAACCATAAATCTAGGATTTTAGCTATCTTGCACGCAATGGAACACAGTTATAAACATTTCTGCAGAACAAAATGGAATTTAAACTCAATTATCATCCATACCACGTATCGTAAGTGTGGAAATATTTTTTTCTTGGTTTCCTAATGCTTCTGACCAACAGCAGCAGAAAATCATAGCGCTGATGGCGCGCGCATTGGCAGAGGAACCTTTTACTGAAGAAGAAAAAATGGGACAGATTCGTCCTATTATCTCTTAAAGGCTAAAAGTATTTTCCAATTTGCTAGATATTTTACTATCGGGCCCGTGAGAGAAGCCTCTCGGGAACCTGGAAGCACAGTGCTTCAACATAGTAAAAATTGTCTGAGTTGGCCTCTAAGACGATTAACGTGAGATGGGCCCAACTTAACACCCTCGAAAGAACTCTGTTAGCCTCTACAAGGCAGCTCTCAAACTCCCTATCACTACCTCTACCACTAAGCTCTTTGCCACTGGCCTCTTCCATCCACTACGTTCTCTCTCTTTCGCTCCACCACGACTGTCAGATTGCGCGTTTTTCTCTTACCCTCAGGGTCAATGGCTATTGGCCCAAGCGGGTTCCATCACATTCCAGTTCCCGTTGCCACCTGCCTCCTCCCGCGTGCACCCCGCTCCCAACCTTCGTATCCTTCTTCTCCCCATCCAACATGTCCCCATTCTGCCGCCGCCGTCGTCACACGGCAGCGCAGCATCATCCCCTCCTTTTTCTACACAGGGAGTCGCCTGTACGGATGCCTCGTTCATGGCTCCTCGGGGTTCATGCGGCTACGCTATCTACCATCCACACCTTTTGACACCTGAAACCCACACCATCGCCCACCTGCACCCACCCGATGTACTTCGCTCGAGGTCCTTTCCATTGTCCATGCCTTACAGTCATTTCTTCCCCCTTCACTCCCCAAGTAACGATATACGACTCTTATGCCGCCATCCGTATACAAACCGCACATTACCCCCATCCCTTCAACAGGAGGTTGAGCGAGCTGTCTATGCACTGCAACCTTCCCTGTCTTCCTACGCTGGGTCCTGGGCACTCGGGGATTGATGGCAATGAGCTGCACGCCGCTCGCCCATGATGCTGCACCGGCACCGTTCATTCCCTGGCCCACACCTTCAGAAGACAGTGGGAGCTCCGTCAAGAACGATGGGAAGATCTCCCTGCGCCGTACTATCAAGGAGGTATACCTACAGCTCCGACTCGACAAGCGTCTTACCCTCCTCCTCATCCATCTCTCACTCTGCTGAGGCTCGATTCTACGGCACATCCAAATGAATTGCCTGATCACCCCCTCTCGCCTTTTTCTTTATAAATATAGGTCGGACCCCTGCTGTCCCCAATTGCCCATCAACATATGCAGACTGTCACACTGCCTTTTCTACTGCCCAACTGCTCAGCAATCCAGCTCTTATCCTCCCCCTTCCCTTTCCATCACCACCTGGCCCGACATGGATCGGCGGAAGGGGAAAGAACAGCGTCGACTGATCGCGCAGGCAGTCGAAATGCTCGGCCTAGAATTTGGCTGAATAAAAGTCTATTACTACTACTACTTATTTTTCACTACATATATGTGTCTTTTCTGAATAAGAATCAGTTGAAGTCAGCGCTTGTTTGTGTCAGCTCTCTTTCGTGCATTCGTGTTTATTCCCGCGCTGTTGAAATTTCCTTCACTCTAAGGCGAGATAAATCCCTGGGGTTATACCTGTGATCTGTTCTAAGCGAGATGATTAATTCCTGTGCTTTCCCTCTCAGCACAAACTCATTAATTGGCTTCTTGCGTACTATTTTCTGCCGTTCCTTCCTCACTAGGCAAATTCGAGACCTAACCATCCTATGGTCACTGCATCGTATTTGCCAGCTTCCACATCCTGCACTATGCCGGAGTGTGCGTGCAGTATGAAGTCTTTTCATCTAGTTTCATCATTGGGACTCCTCCACCTACTTCTGGTTCTTCTGTTTTGGGTAAAGGTTTTCAAGCTCCTAGTTATTCTGTTCTGTGAACTCTACTGATAACTCCTCTCTGGTATTCTAGAACTGGATGTAATCCCCTCTCGGCTCTGAAGAATCTGACCTTTGTGTTGAGGCAATGAACGATTATTTCACAAGTATTATTATGGAATGGTGCAGTAGAAGTCATAGGTAGGTCGTGAGACAGCGTACTGGTAAGCTCTCCCAAGGACAAAACACCCTCACTAAGCAACTTGACGTCAAAGCAGGAAAGCATCCTAACAACAAAAAGAACAGGCAGAGTTTTCACAGTTAATCAATAGGCTACGGTAGCTCATAAGATGGTATAATATAGAGAAAATTGAGCATGCCCTAAAGAACATACAAAGCCTAAAAGCTATGAAGAGAAAACGGGGCACAGGTAAAAACCAAATGTGCGCTAAGAGAGAAGGAAGGCAACATCATTATCAATATGAACAAGATTTATAGTAGCTGAAGAATTGCACCGAATTCTACAGAGTAAAGAAGGCCTTGGCGGGAATGCAATGAGGCAAAGCCGCTGGTGAAGTCAGCTTATATCAGATTTTGAATGACTGTAGACAAATTATGCTAGAAAACTGACCACCCTGTATACAAAGTGTCTGTTGAAGGTGAGGGTATCAGAATTTTGGAAGATTGCTAACATCGTTTTAATCGATAAGAAAGGGGATGTCAAATACAGGCCGATCAGCTTACTGTCTGTCTACAGGCCATTTGCAAAGGTAATAGATAATAAACTGGATCTCTTTAGAATTAAATCAACCAAAGGACCAAGCAGGATTTTGTACAGGCTACTCGACAAGACAACATTCATACTATCATTCAGGGATCGAGAAATGCGCCAAATATAGCCAACACTTATATCTAGCTTTTATAACTTAACAGAACTTAAGGATTGCATCTACTGAGGACAGCCAGTAACCGCGGAGCCAAACCATGAGACTGAGGTAACAGGGAGGATAAGATTGGGTGGAGTGCATTTGGCAGGCTTTTGCAAATCATCAATGGTAGTTTAACACTATCCCTCAAGAGAAATGTATATACAGCTGCATCTTACTGGTACTTACCTATGAAGCAGAAACCTAGAGGCTTACACAGAGTGTTAAACCTAAATTGAAGACGATGCACCGAGCCGTGGAGAGGAAAATGATAGAGGTAACCTTAAGGGACAAGAAGAGAGCCGAGTGAATCAGAGAACAAACTGGTGATAACGACATCTTAGTGCAAATCCAGAAGAAGAAATGGACATTCACTGGCAGGGCATTTAGCACGTAGGCAAGTTAACCACTGGTCATTGAGAGGAGTGGACTGCATTCTAAGAAAAGGCAATGGTTCGAGGGGGAGACACAAGGTTAGGTGGGCAGATGATTAATTAGTTTTCGGAGATAACGTGGCCATAGCAAACACAGGGCTGTGTTGACTGGCGAAACAAGGGAGAGGCCTCCAGTGGGCGCAGTCAGGCCTGATGATCACGATGAGAATGATGACAATGAAATCCCGGGAATTGTCTGCATTTTCTAGCCTTGCTGCGAGAGCATAGCCTGAAAGGAGGCGGAGCATGGTTAAAGCTTAGTGGGTGCAGAGAAGCTTAGTGTAGCGAGTTGAGCATGCTAAAGAACTGTAGCAACATGTAGAGAGTGATGAGGTGTAGAGGGGAGGAGAGCAAAAAATGAAGCTATTCCAGGAGCGGAGCATGTGGAGTGCAGAATAAAGAGAGAGCAAGAGCGCGATTGGTTGTGCCGGTGAAAGGAGTCAACCAATGGTAGCCCGCACTTGAGCACAAGCGGTGCTGGTGAAAGAGACGGAAGGCCACCCCAAAGGTTATGGCTAAACATAGCCTTCAACTGACTAAACATCCGAAAGGCTATGATTAAACAACTCCGCTGTTTAATCATAGCCGTTGTGACGTGTGGTGTGCATAATTTCGTTTTTGTTGTCTTTTTGCTTATAATATGTTTTTGATTGAGCAATGTGAAATTTCCTGTCTCTTGTGTGGTATTTGTGTTCAAGGCATACAGCAATGTGAAAGGGTGCTTATTACTCGATTTTTTTGGAAGCCAGTTTGGTTTTACCCCAAAGGACCAGTAAACACACCGCAATCCAAAATTTGTGATTCAGAGGTAACCACGCACTTGGCCAGTGGTGTGCTGCCGTAAAGATTTTGCAAATAAGTCCAATAAAGAAAGTTACAGGGGGTATAACAACCATTTCAGCTTCTTTCGGTTTCTTGCTCTGCCTCCCCAACCTTCTCTACCACTCAGAACGGTGGCATAGACTGTAATCTGTCTACACTCACGTCAGCAACTTAACACTATATCAGTTGTTACTTCATCGGTGCGTAGCAAGGCTTCCGCCACGTGTGCGTTGTGTCAGTTGCTCGCAAGTGGTGCGATGTGGAAATGCTGTTCAAGGTATTATCGACATAAACAAATAAGCAACAGGTGTGTCAACTACGTGGCCTAAATCGCATCCGTGGAGGGCCAAGGCCACGTGGCCAAGGCACAGTTTCATAGTGCAGAGGACCAACTGTTGAGGTCAGTGTTGCCGAATGTGGCCATTGGGCGACATTAGGTCACATGGCAGCAGCGGTAGAGGACAAGTCAGGGACAACCCGTTGAAACACAGGAGAAAGAGGCGGGGATTGGTTTCCGAATTGATTGTCTATGCGGTGCTGTGATATTACAAATCTAATCATTGTGGCCTTCTGCGTGGTAAGCAGTGTTCTTGGGAGGGGTAAAAAAAATCGGGACTCTTTACTGGCCCTTTAAGTCATATTCATCGCAGTACACTGAAATCATGCAGAGAATACTTAGATGATGAAGGGTCTGTTAGCTCGCATGGGACACCGCACATATTGTCCTGTATTACACACATTGCCTGCGCTGTGGAAGTAAGAGTATCGCTATGATCACCGACATTTGAAATGTACTCTCTATCTCTCAGAGTGCGCTGCAACATTGCTGTGGCCCGGTAAAAGAATAAATGAACACATGTGCCAGTTTTATATATTTCTTTTGTCACTTGTTAGGCATACTAGCAGCACACCAATTTGGCATACTAGTTTGCATGCTTTTGGTGATACAAATTTCTGATTTTACGAATATTTTTTGTGATCCCGCGAAATTTGTAACATCGAGATCCTATTGTAGTCTACTCGCATATGGTGTGCTAAATAAGGAAACAATAGTGAGAGTTACCCAGTCGTCAGTGGAACTGACAACCGAGACAAAGAGGGAACAACACGACACAAGCGCTCACTTTCAACTAAAGTTTAATGAAGGAAAACGGAAGAAAATCACTGAGTACCGCTCATGCGTCACTACACAGAATACACAGCTCAACGACATACGTCACACATTGCTTAAAAATTAGCTTGGCAACATGACAAGGTGCGATAACATATCTGTCGAAATCTGCAAAGCGCTAGACAATGTGGTCCAGAAAAGATAGCTCTTTATCTATTAAGGCAAGCGATGTCTGGCTCACACACTTGACCCTCCTTTTTGATATGGAATGCCTCGCAGATTTCCCTTGTAATCTTGTCCGAGTGGCGGAACAAAACTGCGGTGCCTGTGAAATCCGCGGAACATTCGCTGTCCCTGCAATGCATGCCTAAGTGTGTAGACAAAGTAGGACCTTTGACTCCGTTCCTGTGTTCATTGAGGCGCAGATTCAGACATCTACCAGTCTAGCCAACGTAAACGCGACCACACGATAATGGGATGCTGTACACGACTACCAAGGCGGAAGGAACATGTTTGTAGGTGTGGTTAATAATGCACATGGGTATTGACCTAGAGTTCGACTCAGTGCGTCTGTGCGCCGCCGGTCATATGCCATGCAGCTTGTGTTGCACAGAAAAAACTACCTTGATCTCGTGCTGAGCGCCCAGTCTTTTGAGACGATGTGACAGACCATGCACATGGGGTATCACTGTAATCTTTGCCTTGTCTTTTCTTTTGATTCAATCACACCTGCCTGCTGCCCTGCCATCGATTTCTTTAGGTCCCGCAAAAGCCGGCTGCATGCGAGAACCGTCACCTGGTCCGGGTAGCCTGCCTTCCTAAGTTTGCTCAATTGAACATTATCGCTTCCTTCCATGCACATGATTTTGTCAGGGCTGATCGCAAAGCAGACATGGCAATGCCATTCTTAACAATCTTAGAGTGAGCTAACCAGTAATCCAACAGAGACTTTACGCTCCTGTGGCTATATTTCCAACGGATATGGCTTGGGCCAAAAGTCAGCTCAACGTCTAAGAACTTGAGCGAACCATTGACAGCAGTTTCTGTAGTGAAGGACAAACCCATGCCTTGCTCTCTAAAAATGTTTAATGTCGATCATTCTAAAAAGACGGGGCGTGCAAACACAGACGCAAGAAAGAAGTCAGGACACCACAAACGCCGACTAACAACTGAATAGATGCACAACGGCGGAAAACATGATCGAACATGTCGATCATGTTCGAAGTTGCCGTGCCCAATTCGGTAAAAATAATGTCATCATCAACGTACCTAAAAATGGACCGTGGAAGACCGCACAGATTACGGTTAACGTTTCTGTCCACCTTCGCCAAAAAAATGTCAGATAAAATCGAAGCCACTCTTGATCCAATGCATATTCCTGATTTTTGAACATAAGTACGCCCTGCAAACACGACTGACAAGGGGTACTGACACGAATTTAGATATCTTCGGATTGTTGCTCTAATTATAAGCACTGGTGTCGAGAACCCTAAACAGATTGTGGTGCCTGGAAATGCATCGAATATAATTTTAATGCCGCTACCTTAAAAAAACACTTTCAGTTTTAATATCGAGTGGGCAGCTTCTGAGTGACGTGTCATCGCCGTGTGACGTCACAGGAAGACAGCAACTTGCGACGTAGTAGCAGCAGATCTGTCATCTGCTCGTGGTGCACGCAAACAACAACGAGTGCATTGTCGTCCAGCGACCCCAACAGTGAGTTCTGCGATTAGGCTTCGTGCAGGGCGCAGAATTCACAAACTTAATGGAACTGTGTTGACTCGTCTGGATAATGTCCATTGCGGTGGGGCTGGCTTGCAGATGCTCAGCAACAAAACATTAAAATCGAAGTAAAACATTTTATAAGTGTTGCCTGCCTCTGGTGTGTGGAGAGTGTTAACATCGCATACAAAGGAAATAAAAATTGTCCCTTTTGCGATGTCTCAAAATCGTGTCAGTACACCTTCAAGATAAAAAACTCAGATGCTTTAGGAAGCTATCCACATAGATGCCACATATGTTAGGAAAAGACCGTTCATCATTGTTCTCACAAATGCACTGCTCAACACTTTCGATCTGCTGAGCATGGGAGATACGATAATACAAATCTTCAACGTCAATGCTGAAGGCAGAACACCCTTCTAGCTTATGCACTTTCAGATAGTTCACGATTTCTGTGGAACTGGACACAACAAAAGTCGTTGAACTTTAATGTGTCCAGGTGAACTTGAAGATAACCTGAGAGGAGATGCAATCACGTTCCACCCTCAGAAACTATAGTCCTGAAGGGGGCATCGGGCGTGTGTGTTTCGCCATGTAGAAGACATCCAGGATGTGTAGCGGCATCTTCATCACCGCTCACGATCATCATCACCATTTTACCACTTACGCGCCGCGCCTCTCGCGCAGCTAATGCTCAGAGCTCGAGGCGCGAGCAGAAGAACGTGCTCACGCTCCTGGAGGCTGGACGCCGGCAGCCGCTGCCGCTCTGCTTGTACCAGGGCCTTCTAATAAAGTGGCGAGACTTCGGCACGGCCACGTCGGCCGCCTTCACGTCTCCCTCTCGCTACAATTGGTGACCCGGAGAACACGCCCTTCGCCGAGCGGCCCGCTGCCATGCTTCCGCGACTCTGCCTCCAGTTCCGCCGTTTCACCCGGCCTACCCCCGAGCGTGGTTTATGCAGCTCGACGCCTGCCTCGCGGTGAATGGCGTCACAGCGCAGCCGCTCATGCACAACATCCTGCTTGACGCCCTCCCGGATGAGCTGCGTCATCTGTCCGCCGCGTCGTCCTCCAGCCCGCAGCCATATGACGACCTCTGCGCTGCGGTGCTGGCCCGCTACGGCGCGACGTACCGCCCGCTACCGGGGACCCGTGAGTTCCGGGTTTCCCCCGTCAACGCGAGCGGTACCACCCGGCCCTCAGCCCTCCCATGACCGCGACCTACCTTCCCCGGCTACGACTCCTCCAACCTCACGTCAGGCCACCAGCGCATCGATTCCTGCGCCCGACCACCCGCCCGCGAGGTACAGGAAGTGCCTGCTGCCATCGGCCACTCCACAGAGAGCTCTGTCTTTTCGACAGCCTCGGCCCATGGTCCTTCAGACGTGCCGGCCATCTGCACACCTTCCCCGACCTCCATGGCCCATGACACTTCTGCCACGTCAGGCTCCACGACGGCTACCTCGCCGCACGCCCTGGAGCCTGCCATAGACACGGACATCTTGACTTCCGCTGTACGACCCCCAATTGCCGAGGCATCGCCAGCGATGTCCAACGAACCCGCCTTTTCGACCTCGACACTGTGCGCATCTTGCCAGCAGGAACTACCATCGTCCTCGAAATCTCCCACAGCAGACGTTCAAGCCCATAACCAGCTACGGCCGCACTTGCGCGACGCTGGTACTATGACGGAAGCGCCTGAGGACGACATGCGTGCTGGTTCGCCAATGGCAGAGCAAGCCGCACATGTGACGCCTGCCACGTCGACCGGCTTCCAGCATCCTGATCAGCGCACGAGCCCTCCTGTGCCACCTGCAGAGGGTGCTTCAACGCGCACAGGAGCATCATCCGAGCCTGCAGCGACTACGCCTGCTCGGTGTCACCGCAGATTTGCTCCTGAGCCCTTGACACAGGACGCCGCCCACCTGACATGTGGCCACTGTGCAGGCGCGCTGTGCCGACATCCGCGTCAGCGCTGTGCCCGCACAGGAAAGACCCATCGCAGCAGCTACTCGCCGATGGTTGCTCGTCGTGGCTTCACTGCGCCATTTCGCACTGTTTCGCGCACATCGCCCGCACCGGCCCTTGTGCCCCGCCCTCAACTCCATCTTCCAGCCGCGCTCACTTGCGCCAACCGGTCCGCTACCGAAAGGCCCCTTCATGTCGTCGTGGGATACGCCTGGGCACGACACCAGCGTACTTTCGCCTAGTTCCCCGCCCTCTACGCTTCTCCCAGAGCCGCCCGCCAGAGACCCAAGGGTTCCCGATAGTCCTTCACCGTTGACGACCTGGACTGCCCACGGACATTCTGTCTCGCGTCACTAGCCTTGTATATACGCCCCCATAGTTTTTCATTTCGGCTTCATTTCTGCGGGGGGGAGTAATCTGTAGCGGCATCTTCATCACCGCTCACGATCATCATCACCATTTTACCACTTACGCGCCGCGCCTCTCGCGCAGCTAATGCTCAGAGCTCGAGGCGCGAGCAGAAGAACGTGCTCACGCTCCTCGAGGCTGGACGCCGGCAGCCGCTGCCGCTCTGCTTGTACCAGGGCCTTCTAATAAAGTGGCGAGACTTCGGCACGGCCACGTCGGCCGCCTTCACGTCTCCCTCTCGCTACAAGTGAACCCTTGCACATCTTCACTTTTTCAGCGACAGAATCCAGGTTGAACCCTTTTAGAAGTTCTGCGTAGTGACACATGCGTGGTACTGTGTATGTTATTTTCTTCCGTTTTCCTTCATTAAACTTTAGTTGAAAGTGAGCGCTTGTGTTGTGTTGTTCTCTCTTTGTCTCCGTCATCAGTGCGCGCTCTCCAGTAACGATGAATACATACCAAATCGCCCAGTTTTCTGCTTTTTGAGTATTGAGAGTATTGCTTTGGTTCTCTGGACATTCATATCATATATGCTGCATTGCACTGACACAGCTGTTCAATTCTATAATTCCTGCCAAATTAAAGTGTTCATGTTTGTATTGTCCTTTCTATATAGAGAGCTTGCTTTTTGAAATAGGTAACTATACTTGTCTGAAATTAGTTACTGAAAAAGTAGTCACTCAAATACAATACTAAAAAATGTAATTGCTTAAGGAATTTCTAACGTTCAAGCCTGATTGATGCCAAGGGTAGAAATATATTTGGGTGTACTTTGTTGTTTGTACTCGCTTTAAAGTAGTATGATTGCTATTGCAAATGTCTCCATTCCTCAGAATTAGCAACCAAAAACTGCATGCTTTGGACATTGCCATATTTGCATTGCAACAGCTTCTTCTTAAACTTAGTTACCGTTTTACACCTATTTTGCAGCCTATTCCATTATGAGGTCAGGATTGTGATGGTGATGGGGCCATGTCTAGACTGCTACTTCAGATTGGTTGTGTTGAAACGTATGAAATTGACTAGTCACTTTTCCCACTGATTGTCTATAGTACTATTGAAATGGAGAAATAATAGACTTCATTGCAACTGTGAAGAAGAACGCGTCGACGGTCAGCAGTATCGCCAACGCTCGCCTCGCGCTGCTGGTCGCTGGCATCTTTCTGGACGGTACTCTGCCCCGACTCGCTGTGTTTGTTCAGAGCGTCAACACAGGAATGCACCGCCAATAAACCTCTTCTCAATTGGTGGAGGGTGCTAAGGGTCCCCGTCAACTGAACCTAGAGCTGCGAAGCAGAACACTTCCACCCATCATGACAACCAACGTCGACCAACCGGCCCCGTACGCCCAGTCTGGCAGCGGCACTGTAGTTTCTCAGCTGAGGGACCGCAAGGTTTTCAGCGGTGCTGATGAGACCGACGTCGAAGACTGGTTCACTAACTACGAACTGGTGAGCGCGCACAACAGGTGGGATGACGCCGAGAAGTTGACCCATGTCGTGTTTTATCTCACTGACATTGCCGAAATGTGGCATCAAAACCACAAAAGCGACATCCCGACATGGTCAGTATTCAAGACGTCTTTCGCTGACGTGTTTGGCCGACCCGCTGTCCACGAATTTCGTGCCGAACAACACTCGTACACTTGAGCACAGAAGACATCCGAAACGTTCACGAGTTACATTGAAGACATCATCGATCTTTGTAACCGTGTCAACGCCGCCATGCCTGAGTCTGACAAGATTCAGCACATCCTCAAAGGGATCGACGATGGTGCATTTCAGATGCTCCTGGCCAGGAAGCCTCGCACCATTTCGGAAGTCGTCACCTTATGTCAAAGCTATGACGAGTTGAGGAAGCAGCGCACCCTGACTCGGCCATTCTCATCGCATGCCGACTCGCTCCCGAGTCTTGGTACCGTTCCCAAGCACTCGCCGACATTTCAGGAGATCAAGGACTTCGTGCGCGAAGAAGTTGCTCGTCAACTTTCCTTGGTCCCCTTCACACAGGAGCCGCCCTCTCGTCTGCCCGCCAACGCTCCGCACTTTTATTGCCGAAGAGGTCGCCCAAGCTGTTCCCGTCGCTTACCATCAGCAGTCCGTGGCCGCGCCTCTTATGTATGCGCCGGCTATGCAGCCTGTAGCCTCACCCCTTACGTATGCCGAGGTGGTGCGCGAGAAAACTGCATCGTGAGAAAACTGCATTTATTACACCTGATGGACTGTACGAATTTAATGTGATGCCCTTTGGGCTTTGCAACGCACATGCCACGTTTGAACGACTCAGGGACAACCCATTGCGTGGCCTCAAGTGGTCTATGTGTTTATGCTACGTCGACGATATTGTCGTTTTCTTTCCTGATTTTCCTACCCACCTACATCGGCTCAGACAGGTTTTGACGTGTTTAACCAACGCTGGACTGCAACTCAACCTCAAAAAGTGCCGCTTCACCGCGCGGGAGCTGACCATCTTAGGCCACATAGTGTCCAAGCACGGTGTTCTACCCGACCCTGCGAAACTTCATGCTGTCGCCGAGTTCCCGAAGCCTGTTACCATCAAAGAGCTTCGAAGTTTTGTCGGACTATGCTCCTTCTTCTGGCGCTTCGTCCGAAATTTCGCGTCCGTCATGTTGCCGTTGACTCAGCTCCTACGCGGTGACAGAGACCTCTCCTCCTGGTCTCCTGACTGCGACGTCGCATTTGCTACGCTCCATCGTCTGCTCACCTCTTCTCCCATCCTTCGCCATTTTGACCCAACAGCTGCAAGTGAAGTGCACACGGACGCTAGTGGGGTCGGTCTTGGCGCTGTCCTCGCCCAACGTAAGCCCAGCTACTACGAATACGTCGTCGCCTATGCGAGTCGCACGCTGACAAAAGCAGAGACCAATTACAGCATCACTGAAAAAAAAAAGAGCTTAGCTCTAGTATGGGCGCTTACCAAGTTCCGCCCATATTTGTACGGTCGCCCGTTCGATCTGGTAATGGATCACCATGCGCTTTGTTGGCTCGCCACATTGAAAGATCCCTCTGGCCGACTAGCACGTTGGGCACTTCGAATTCAGGAGTACGATATTCGCGTCATCTATCACAGCGTACGCAAGCACTCTGACGCGGACGGCTTGTCCCGTTCGCCTCTCCCTCCAGACGCCTGCGCAACGAACTGCACACACTCAGTCTCATCTCTCGACATTGACTCCGTCGCTACTGAACAACGCCATGACCCGTGGATCGCTTCTCTTTTCGGCTATCTTTCTGGAGCATCGACCACTCCTGTATCCCGATCTCTCCGACGCCAAGCTGTCCATTTTGCCATTCGTGATCGGCTGCTACACCGACGGAACTACGCTCCTGCAGGCTGTAAATGACTCTTGGTCATTCCCCGCAGCTTAAAGGACCCCTGACACCAAAATTGAAACATCCAAATGCTTGTGTTGTTTGACTTTCCTGTATATGGGGGCACATCTGACCGATTATTAGCGACGAACGTTGCCTTTAAGATATCTTAATTTGGTTTTAAAGTAAGCATGAGTGCTCACTTGAGTTGGCTGCACCTTGCGACATCCTGGTATGACGTAGATAGAGGCCCCGCGTGACGTTCCACGAGTAAAGCGAGTATTGTGGACGTCACAGAAGGTTTGCGGGGCGCACGTGCACAATACGACGACTGGCACCCGGCGAGGCCTATTGTTCCGCACCCCTCTCGCTCTGTGGTCGGGCTGCTCTCGAGGTAGTTTTCGTGAGGGGTCACGCGCTTAAAGGGACCGACAACTGCCCAGAACATGGAATGAGATGACTGCACTGATGGAAAGACTGTCCGTCGTATTGATTCAAACCAACCCTGTTTATCTCGTAAGAGGTGGATTTATATTTTTATTTCTTCATTGAAAGTCGCGAAAAATGACCTTTGGCGCCTCTGGCGGCAAAATCATAAACGGTCTGATGAAGCCGGTCACGTGACCATTGATTGGTGTATGCGTTCGATGACTTTTTGTAGTACTGAAATATTGTTCACTTCTTTGTATTAAAATATATTACTCCATAAAAATGTACATATAGGCCTGCGTTAGTTGTATGCAACAAAGTGGCGCTGCCTTCGCTTGGCTCGTGTATCGAGAGAGTAACGACGCCGGTACAAGCCATCCATGACACAAGCGCAGGCAACCTTAGGCGCAGGCGCACACAACGCTGTACAAATGCCGGGAAGGTGTATAAAGCCACATCATCTCACAGTAAGAGCTTGCTATTTTCAAAAATGGTTGGAAAGCTCAAAATAAAGGTGGTTCAGCATAGTTGCAGTAACTCCTGCGAAAGCAGAACAACGGCAGCTTTCACAAGGGCTAGCGGCATCACTATCAATTCTCAGCGTTGCTGGAGCAAGCCTTCATGCGTGTTTGGAGCCTTTCAAATCGAAAAATACTGCTCATAAAATAACTACGTGCTTTTCGGATAAACCACTACAGCTACAAACGCTACGAAGGGTGAGCTTCCTGTCGCGCCGTAAAAAACTGGGTCGAGAAAAATCAGTTGTCGGTCCCTTTAACAGGTTTAAACCATACCGAGGCACCCACATACTTTCAATCTCTACCGCGCGCCCCGATTTGAAAACCGCGCTTTCTACGTTACCACAGCTTGAGTGCACGTGGTCTTTGACGCTCCCCGCACGGGTCGCTAGTTTCTTGTGGTTTTTAGGCGGGCGTTTTGAAGTGACGCTAAAATGGTCTCAATTAACTACGCTAGAATTAGTTATACGATACGCTAGAGCATTTACGATTTAACTTAGAGATTACCAGACCCGAAGCTACAAATTACAGTAAAAAAGTCACCAACAAAAATTTTGCTGTCAGGGGTCCTTTAAGGTCACAAATATGTGCTGCCTTCCACGACGATCCACAATGTGGCCATGCCGGGGTTTTCAAAACATATGCACGTATTTGCCATCGCTACTACTGGCGTGGAATGTACAATTTTGTACGAAAATTTGTTCAGTGCTGCCCTGACTGTCAGCGTCGCAAATCACCGCCTTTACGCGCGTCTGGAGCCTTGCAGCCACTTCCGTGCCCTGCCAAACACTTTGAACGCGTCGGCATTGATCTCTACGACCCACTTCCAATGACACCGGATGGCAATCGGTGGATCATAGTCGCTGTAGACGATTTGACACGTTAAGGCAAAACCCATATTGCGAAAATGCACGCGACAGCGACAAGCGGACGTGACGTAGATCTCGCGCAAGCGGTCGCTTGGATGGGCAAACCCCATTCACGCGACGGCTCGGCGAGCGATCTCCACTGTGCTGGCATGAGGGCGTTTCTGGCCAAAAATGGCCGTCGTCAGCGTTGATCAAGGCAATACGATTTTGTTGCTAATTGTACATAAAACGTTTATCATGGTCTTGTAGCATTTTTTTCGATCCCATCACTGCTGCTACGTGCCGCCAAGCCGCGTCACAGAGGTGCGGGACTTGTAGTTCCCGGCCCTGAGGTCCCGTAACGCACGTTCGCGTTCAACAACGTCAACGTTGCGCTCGTCGCCGTTGGCCATGTTGATGAACGTTGTTGTTGATGCGCGTCGATAAGAAAGTGGCGGCAATCAGCAATACGTCACTGATGCATCTTGCTCCGGTGTTTTGCTATTGGCTGCTTAAGCACAGCACTTCCGGGCGACGAGCGACGGATTCCAAATCTGAAAAACCGAGCGATCGCGCGAAATCGACCACGCGACACGTCGCGCGAACGGCTCGTTTCGTCGCTCATAGCATCGCTCGTCGCTGTCGCGTGCATTTTCGCGCATATGGGGTTTGGCCTTTACGCCGAAACTGCTGCTCTGCCAAGTGCCACAGCGCGAGACGTAGCGTCTTCCGTGCTACCCCGATTCATCCTTCAACATGGCGCTCCTCGGGAACTCCTCAGTGACAGAGGTCGAGCCTTCCTCTCAGAAGTCGTCGAAGCTCTGCTTTCCGAATGCCACGTTGTTCATCGAAGGACCACGGCATACCACCCGCAGACTAACGGGCTCACAGAACGATTCAACCGCACTCTCGGTGATATGCTCGCGATGTACAGGGTCGACCACATCTAAGCTGAACACCTCATTAGTATTCAAACCGGTAAAACTAGAACGTTCCTTATACTTCACGAGTGCAATGCCCGTTATAGAACGTCTAATCATGGTGTCGACAAACACAGTAATGATGTTCCGAATTATGTTTAAACAACAGCTTCAATGAGGTCTTGAACACCTCATACTAATGAGGTGTTCAGCTTACATGTGGACGACTCTGTACGTGACGTCTGATCATGGTAACTGGGACCGCATTCTTCCATTCATAACTTTTGCCTACAAGATCGCGACACAGGCTACCACGGGATTCTCACCTTTCTTCCTTCTGTATGGACACGAACCTTCGCAAACCATCGACACTCTCCTTCCATATCGTCCAGATGCTTCCGACTGCCCACCTGTGTCCGAAGCTGCCCGACAAGCGGAAGAGTGCCGCCAACTCGCGCGCACCTTTACCTCCCAAGAACGACAGCGCCAGCAGGAAAACAACGCCCACTCACTTCGAAGTCCCAACTATTCCCCTGGATCTCTTGTTTGGCTGGCTGTTCCCTACCAAACTCCTGGGCTTTCCTCAAAACTCGTCCCAAAGTACAACGGGCCCTACCGCGTTTTGGAGCAACATCCCCCGTCAATTTTCTCATTGAGCCAGTTTCCCCATCTGACAACATGCGCCGGCGTGGACGTGACCTCGTCCACATGGCCCGTCTGAAGCCATACCACAGCCCTCTGCCTCCAGACTCCTTGGTCGCTGGCATCTTTCTGGACGGTGCTCTGCCCCGACTCGCTGCGTTTCTTCAGAGCGTCAAACAGGAACGCACCGCCAGTAAACCTCTTCTCACAACGTTTAAATTTGAATCATCAAAGTGAGGAAATTTCGTTTGTCTTACAAAGCACTGATTCAGACTATGCATTTAATAATGCATCCTTTGGCTTTACATATCTGTCCTTGCTGAGAGAAACAGCATTCAGATTACTTGCCACAGTGCTTGGTAGTGGCAGTTTGATTTACACTTTCAAATGTAAATAATTTTCGTAAGCGACTGTGTAACTGAGTAAAACCTTATCAGGTCAATATGTGATTTTTTACCACTTAAGCAAGCTAAAGAAAATTAGTTGAAAGAAAAAACCCGCCCGACGCTCTAACCAGGGTCTACAACGAAGCGTGTAAGTTAGATAGGAAATCAACACTAGCTAAAAGAGCCCCCATAACACAGCTCAACCAGCCGCTAGCATTTATAACCAAATACTCAAATGTGCTCTCAAACATAAATAATTCCTCCGCAAGTATTATCCAATGCTAGCAAACAACGAGCGCCTTAGAAAAGTGTTTCCCGGAGTACGAAGGGTTGTGTATCACCGCAAGAGGAATGTTGAGAACATGTTAGACCATGCCAAAAGCAAACCCTCATTCTACTGCCCGCATAACACCTTGTTCTCGTCCAAGCTGTATAACTTGCAAACACCTTTAAGATGACGTTATAGTTAAAAGCACCAGAAGTGATTACGTGCACCATATAAACCTACTTTTACTTGCACTAGTTCAAACGTTATGTACATGATCGAATGTTAATATTATCACAAACGGTACAATGCCGAAACGGGACAGCCTGTTCATGTTAGATTAAAAGGCAGCGCGTGGACACGGAAAAGAAATTATTGAAAGCAGTGGCACAGCATTTTAATGTAGCAAGTCACAACTTCAACGATCTCCGACTTTACATACTTCAGTCAAACTTTCGGTCCCGAAGAGCCAGTTAATATAGAGAGTCATACCTTATTCACATGTTTAATACACCCCAGCCAACAGGTATAAATGTTTCAAAGGGGCGTCTTGAATCCATCTGATATGGTACATACACAACGAAAACCAATGAGAGTTAAGCCCTTCTAGGAATTTCCAACCTACCATTGTTGAGTGTTGCTTCATTCTGACAATAATAATTCACCGCAATTGCCCTCTTCTCCTTTTTTGTTTGGATTGGAGGAGAGGGTACAAAGCTTATGGAGACAAGCATTAAGGAAATCATACACAGCCTCGAAAAAGACAAGTCTGCTTGTGGAAACGTTGGCTCCAGCAGACACTGCTTACGAATATATCATTTGTTTTCCCCAGTATCATAATGCTTTCACTGAAGCAATATAGAGACGTTTGTGAGAAATCAGATGTGTAAACTGTGGTAGTAATATAAAGAAACAGTTCCTTGTGTAATGCACATTTATGTGCTTGGTAATTCTGACCACCGAAAACCGTGATGCCATTGTAACTTTGATAAATGTACTTATTTTCTTTGCTTTTCCAGTTTACAGCACATAAGTTATTTCACTCATATTTTTTTCATATACTTCATGTGTTGGAATATGAAGTGGTTCTTTTGCTGTGCAGTGTTCCATAGGTACTTCTCTGCTAAGAGAAGTACAATAAGTAGAATTATGGGTTAGTGTTTGTTGGTGCACATTCAAACACTTTTGACTCTTTCAATATAGCACAGGAATGACATCTAAATCAGATTCTATTTTTTCGGCACCAGCTGTTCGCATGCGTTAAGCATAGAATTTTTGTGCAGTAAGGTAGGAGTTTTCGTAAGACTTGCTGTGTCGGTGCACTATTGCCATTACAGTAGCTTTGGTTTGTGCGAAGCGAGACAAGGTGATCGTCTACTTCACACACATGCGGAGCAACTCTTGTGTATTGCCTGCTGCTGTAGTTCAATTCAATGTAGTGTATGACATAATTTTCATTGCTTTTGTGTGCTCTCGATGGCTTTGCAGGCTCCTTGTCTTTTGCATCCTTGGAGCAGTCTTCATCACTGGCGTCTGTTCAAGGCCAACTTCATTGCTGCCAGCAGTGCACATATGTGACCCTGGACAAGTTGACTATGAACAGGCACCTTCGGAAACACATGGGCGAGCCCCCCTTACAGTGCCAGTTGTGTCCAGCTGCATTCACTGACAAGTCCAAGCTGCTGGCTCACGTGCGCACCCACACAGGAGAGCGCCCCTTCTCGTGTGTCCACTGCAATGCGTCCTTTGCACAGAAAAACAGCCTCGTGAGACACATCCGCATGCACACAGGAGAGCGGCCCTTTTCCTGTGCCCACTGCAATGCGTCCTTTGCGCAGAGAAAGAGCCTCGTGAGACACATCTACAGCCACACAGGAGAGCGTCCATTTTCCTGTGTCCACTGCGGTGCATCCTTTGTGCAGAAAGACCGCCTCGTGAGACACATCCGTATCCACACAGGAGAGCGGCCCTTTTCCTGTGTTTACTGCAATGCATCCTTTTTGATGAAAGTCAACTTTATTGACCACATGCGCTCTCACACAGGGGAGCGTCCCTTCACCTGTGTCCACTGCAATGCGTCCTTTGGTCGGAAGACTAGCCTCGTAAGGCACATCCGCATACACACAGGAGAGCATCCCTTCTCCTGTGTGCACTGCAACACATCATTTTCAATGAAACGCACCCTTACTTACCATATGCGCACTCACACAGGAGAGCGTGCCTTCTCCTGTGCGCACTGTAATGCAACCTTTAGTCGGAAGAACAGCCTCGTGAGACACATCCGCAAGCACATAGAAGGAGAAGGCGAGCCGAAGATTGCACCCAAGGAACGACGGCAGCCCTCACTGCTTATCTAAGAGGTAGTCAGCGTTGGGCACAAAGGTAGGGTGAGCCCAGATATCTGGTAACTACCTGTGCTCTGTTAAGGAAGTGACACTATGCCAGTGCTTTGGTGACATGACGATGCAAAAGGCGGCGTGACACGACATTCTTCTGAAAGATGATCTCGAATTCATACATACAGCTCCGTGGGAGCCTCTTTCACTGTTTGCAAACTAATATGTTTAAACTGAACGAGAAGAGAGACGTAAGTGTTTGATTACTTTAAATCACAATCATGATGAAACCAACAAACGAGAACCAAGGAAACCAAAAGGAAATAACCCATTTTTTATCTAATTCGTTGTAAAGAAATGATTAAAGGAGCACTGACACAAAATTGGAAGGCGAGATAATGAGTGAAACTGAAGAACCAAAAAGACGCGTACCATCAAAAAAGTAAGGACAGGACAGAAAGGGGTCACTCCGCAACTAACTTCTTACAGAACATCAGCGTCATATAACCACAGCGACCCTGCGCGCGCACATCGCTCACACGCTCGTCAAAAACCCGCGATAACAAGATTAACTAATCGAAAAATGAATCGATGAAACTAAATTCACCCCCACGCAGAGCAACAGATGTGTCACTAACAAGCATTCTTTTTTCTTCCTAATATAAATGCTTCCATATTTCACGCGCTAAGACATCGTTACTCTTCCAAGAACGGAACACTGGCAAACCCAGGCTCACACTTGCAGGAACCACAATGCACAGGTAAATGTGCTGAAAGTTTATTTTTCACCGAAAGTTCGTGCTCCCTCATTCTGTCGTTTATGCACCGGCCTTTGGCCGATATACCCTACCGCAACTAAGCGGGATCTCATACACCACGCCAACCGAGCAGGCACGAAGGGCCTTGCGTGCCTCTTCCCACGCGGGGAGGGCCTCGGTGCAGAAGAAATTCGTGGGCGCAGGCTAGCCAACTTGCGGGGCGCCGAGAAACCAAGGGTACTTGTACCTGTGTGCATATGTGCACCTTGTGCACATATGGCATAACCATGGGCCTTTTTACAGCGAAAGCTGTTATGAGATCATTTCACCGGCCGTTTTGGCGCCGTAGTTCGCCCCGCCGCCGCCGCCGCGGTTGTCCGTAACCAGTATCGCTCGAAATAAGAAAAAAACGAACTAAGAAAAAAATTCCAGTATGGAACGAGGTTCGAACCTGGGCCCCTGCGTGGGAGCCCAGTATTCAACCTCTGAGCCATGCCGGTGCTTGGAACTGCTTTGAAAAAAGGTCCTATACAGGCTAATGTCGGAAGGGAACCACATTAGCATAGCAATATAGCGTGGTAGAAGAGTAAATAAGCACCAAGCGTCGCACACCGCGAATTCTTGTAACCAGGCGTCACACAATGCGAATTGCGCAACGAGTAGGTAGTTGAATGCTTCAACCCATTACAAAGGGCTCTGCCATAATTCTTCATCGTCATCGGACCAGCATCAACAAAGTGCGCATAATGCCTTACATGCGTTTAGGAGGTACACGGCTCTCCGTAGAATGACGAAAAATGGCACACTGCCTGCTGCCCTACTTCTCAAAAATTACAATGATTTATAGCGTAGTGGGGTCCTCGCAGTGCACTTGTATGTTTGCCAAGGAAGCCATAAGCGCATGATCCATTTTCTCGGGGTCTCAGTAAAATTACATGATTTATAGCGTAGTGGGTTCCTCGCAAGTGCACTTGCATTGGTTATCAAGGAAGCCCATAAGCGCATGATCCATTTCCTTGGGGTCTCAGTAAAATTACAATGATTATAGCGTAGGGTTCTCGCAAGTGCACTTGTATTGGTTGCCAAGGACGCATAAGGCATGATCAATTTCCTCGGGGTCTTAGTAAAGTTTTTCGCCCCCCCCCCCCGTCTCTCTCCCACGTCAAGTATGTATACAGCATGACGGGAGAGGGAAATAGCGACCGGGCGTCACCAATGCAAATTACATAATTGGTGGGCCGTTTAAAGCTTCCAACCCATTACAAAGGGCTGGCCATAATTCTTCATCGTCATCAGTCGCGTCAATGAAGTGCACATAATGCCTTACAGACGTGTAGATGTCCTCGATTCTCCGCAGAATGAGAATAATGGCTTAGTAGGTGCATCCCAACTTCACAGAAAGTGTGATTTATGGCGTAGGGGTACCTTCTAGTGTACTTGTATTGTAGCCCCAAGAGAGCTTACAGCGGGCTCTAGAAACGCCGCTCTTCCAGCTTTCGCTGTGACTGTGCTGCGGTTTCAGCGCAGGCCTTGCGTTTTTTCCATCGGCTGCCTATTTTTCGATCCCTTCAGTTTCTGAAGGAGGGTTTCCGAGACTGCAACAACGACAGAACCAGGGTATAGGAAGAAAAAGAATACTGTGTTAGTGACACATCTGTTGCTCTGCTGGGGGTGAACTTAGTTTCATCGATTCATTTTTCGATTAGTTAATCTTGTTATCGCGGGTTCTTGACGAGCGTGTGAGGCGATGTGCGCGCGCGGGTCGCTGTGGTTATATGACGCTGATGTTTGGGAATAAAGTTAGTTGCGAGTGACGCCCTTTCTGTCCTGTCCTTACTTTTTCCTTGATGGTACGCGTCTTTTTGGTTTTTCAGTAAGCATCTACAACTAGCCCAACAAAAGTTCTATAAATGAGTGAAAGATGTAGTGTAGCCATACCCGTCTACGAATATCAAGGGCCAATTAGCCTAGAACAATTTAAAATCAATTTAAAGTGCATTGCCGTGGCGACTGAGCTAGAGTTACTGTATATGCTACCTTTAGGTAGCATACAGTAACTCTAGATGAGCGAGATGCGAGCGCCTCGCGACGCGACATCAACGGTGGGACATGTAAACAAACCTACGTCACGGTTTGTGTTGGCTGGTTGCTGGTTGTGCCCTTGCGCTTGTGCTACCTGCCATTTCTTCCTCCGTGCCTGCGGCTTTGCGTGTGCTGGTTGTGCTCCCTTTCCGCTGTTCGCTCGTCGTGCCATTTGGCAGATGTTATGGCCCGCTCACGCTAGCGGCAAGCCTGCCGCAACGGCGTGGTGTCGCAGAACGTCGGCCGTCGCCGCACGCGCGAGAGCTGTCCAACGTGCACGGCAAGCTTCGCCGGCGAGGCATCGCGCCTCCGAAAAACATGGTCGCACTGCCAAATGCGGTTGTCTCCACCTCGAATCTATCAAGTGGCGCCGTGCGCTCGGTTGCGTGTAAGCTCCGAACTGATGCTTCCATTTGCTTTAGATTCTGTCTTTAAGCTTGGACAGCAATGTTTCGTTCCGATTCGCCGCGGTTTTTGAGTCGTAGTCAAATAGTCGATGCTGTAGGCTTAGCGAGTCGAGATGGGCGCTTCCGAATGCTAGGAACCATAGACTACGCGTTTGTTAGTTGTTTCTAATCCTCCATAGCTGGCGCCACTTGACCTGGTGCCAGCTTGGGGACATTTATTTCGTTTTACGCAACGCTTATTTTTTAATGCCGGACAGACTACACCATGCCTGGCAACGACACGGACGACGTCCGCACTTCTAGCATGATAAACGCGGATCAAAAAGCAAGGAGCTCAAGCGTCTCGCGTCAGACGAACTGGCGTAGCAGACGAACTGTCAGTGCGGCGCCCGCCGCACCGCTCTCGCGCGCCCCTACGTCACAATTCTGCGGGGTCACGTGGCCAGCTGTGTTACCCGGCCTCCGGAAGTGGTGCTGCCTAGCTCGGTGCTCTCTGAAACCGAAAATGCGACTGGGCGCTCTAAAAACGTCTCTAAAGAAATAACCGTCGCGCACTCGCGCAAACGAGATTTGCAGCCGTGATAAGGGCTCATAAAGCTATCTATTGCAAGAACAACAAAGAAAAACGAGATGCAAAGTTGTGGTGTCAGTGCTCCTTTCAAATTTGCTTCGAATGGATTAGATTCTTGAGATTCGCGACGCTTGCTTGCCAAGTGTGAAACAAAGCGATATGAAGTTATTTCCAATTAAAATTTGCTTCATTCTTTTGTACATAAAACTTATTGCAAAATTTTGCGTGACCGTGGGTGGAACCGAAACCTGGAAAAATTCAACCACCAGGGTATGCATTGCTCTGCACTTGTGTTCCAGATTTGGTATCACAATATAATGAATTATTTCTTTACGCCTAAAACAAACGCGCTTGTCTTTCCCTCGAAAGTACGCATTACCTATTTAAAGAAATAACAGTACCATTTTAACAAAGCATCTGCTGCGATGCCAGATGCGTCTGTCCAAGTGGCCTGCTCCCAACGCAACTCTCGTTTTGTTGTGAAGTCGAGTCAGAGGAGCGTGACGGTGCGTCTACTTAGCTTCGCCGTCCTTTGTACCCGATTTGAACGAGTTTTGACAAGTAGCGCTTATCACAAAATGTGAACTCTGTGCAATTTCTGCACTGGCATGGGACGCTACGTCTATGCGCAGCGGTGAATGCACGACGCTCTGCAAAAACTGTCAGATACAACCTGTAAAGCTGCAACGTGGCAGCAAACTAAGAAACCTGATGGTCTTCAGCCTCTTCGAGCAACAAAGACACTGCTTGAGTGCTTTGCAACGCACCCACTGCCCACGCCTCGCGAAGAACGAAACAAACTGTAGAAAAAAATTGGCCGCGTATCTGCGTGCTTCGCTGCAAATGTCGCCTAAAACGATAGAAGAGGCGCTGCGTGAGATATGGACGCCATCTGGCAATACGTCGGGAACATGAGTGCTGTGTTGCGGACTGGTAGTCCCGGCGCAGCAGCAGGCGAAGACCGGCGGTGACCAACACGACCGGCGGGGACGCCAGCCAGCCGAACACGCGGTTTGACGCGAAGCGCTGAAGCAGAAGCGTCTGCACTCAACGAGTACTCTCCACACACTCTTTTTTACACGCCGCCTGGCTAAAACAGGAATGCCAGAGCGGCACCCCATGGCATTCGTACAGTGCAATACAGAACCGAAACCGAAACACAACAATGAGCTCGTGCAGATGGCACGGAGGAAGTCAAGTTTAACGCGCAGCTTAAAAAACTAAGGTCTTTAGAATTACGTATGTATGCATTTTCTATTAAAGGAACACACCACCTATACTTACCTAATGATGTTGTGCCTCAGATATGCGGAATGTTTGCTTTTTGATCAACAATGTGCACAAGTATGAACCTAGTGAGCCGTTCAAGATGCCTGGCCCTTGGGCAAGTGGTTCAACTTTGGCCGAGTGACTGAATCGAGTGACGTGCCGACAAACAGAAAGACAGACCAAAATTTCTCCGTTTAAGTATCCCAAGAAAGACTATCGTCTTTAAAGATCCGTAGACAGTTCGCTAGCTAGGAAATCTAATTCGAAGCCTGTACTAGAGTGACCTAGAATATGGGGAGTGTCCAAAGCGCCGGCTCCCGCGCGGGCCTTTTGCCGTGAACTCCGCGCCGCGCCGCTGCTGCGCCGGACCCGTGGGCTTTCCGCGCTCGGGAAGCGCGTTGAAAGCGAGGGGCGTCTGCTACGCGCTGTAGTTTTCTGCACCGCGGTTCCACACAGGGCACTTGAAGTCTACTTAATTTTATTTTTATAATGCGGTGTGGAATGGAGCTTATCCATCTTTAAGCGTTGTGTTAGTGCTGGGGCAAACAGAATGCAAAAATCATGTGTCAAGCGGCATCAGCGTGGTCTAGTTCCGGTCACAAAGTTCGAACGTTGGTGCGTGTGTAAAAACGCGCAAAACGGGCACGCACACGCAAAGAGCGAAAAAAAACCTTACTCGCACGAGTAATCGGGCATAGCATCACGCATGCACGAATTAAGAGTAATAAAAAAAAACTAATTGCACGCGCAGTCAGCTGAAATACTTGCGCGCAGTGACCGCTTCACACTACGAGCTTTTACTCATGGTCACCACTGGTTTGCTAGCCATATGCACACCGCTTTATTCGATAATTAATTAGCCTCCACTAGCTCTTATTATGGATGGAGCAACCCGGAAGACGCAAGGGAAACAAAAAAAGAAAAAAGAGTAGAGACGGCCATACGACCGCAATGCTGTTGGCTTATTTTGCTTCTGAGGTAGCGTACAACAAGGCTCACCATGCGCAATCATTTAAAAGAAAAGCAACGCCAGGTAAACTAACCTTATCCCACAAGTTTTTGCATAAACGGCGTAATATAGAAATGCTTTACAAATATCCAGATATCATGAAACAAAGTTACAAATGCCCCCATTCTTGCTGTACAAGCTGCCTGAACCGAAAATACGGTAAGAAATTGACAAATAGAAGTGTAATATCTCAATCACTTCAGAAATTGTTCAAATCCAGAGATCCCTTATGTACATACCTAGCCTGAAAAAATGCAACATGCGATAATATATATATAGGGTGATTCACGTGAGATCGAACAATCGATGGCCGGTCGACCTCTTAAATTTATTTCAAATTTTATATATTATTGCCTGATGTGTGGAAAGAAGAGATCCGCAATTTGTTTTGCCGCCAAAAATTTTTTCGAAGCACAGGAAATCAACAACGACAAAGAGGTGGAGTGGAGCGCTCATCCGCTGCTGTTTTGGCTAACTTTCGCTATGAATGCACAAATATATTAAAGTTAGGTAGCTGAAATTCTTTACCTAAATATATGCATGTTTTTGCTTCTGCCCAGGTATTTTGAGATTTATGTGTAGTGTAGATTTTTATAAAAACCTAAAAATGGCCCAATAGGCTAAATTTTGTTTACTTTGAAGGTCTTTATCTCAAAAAGGCCTTGTAGCAGAGCGACAAAAATTCTGCATTACGTTCTTCGCATGCTTATCTACCAAACTGCCAAATCTTGTATTTATATAGCTTTTCAGTAAAGAGATTTGATCGGGCTAAGTTCAAGAAAACGCCGAACAATAGAAACTTCTGACGACAATAAAAAAAAACATTTTTTAAATTTGTTAAACTTTGTCCACTTATTCTCCTCCACATCAGCTTTCACAATCATTAAAAACATGTTGCATAATGTCGTTGCACTAATAGTTACGGGCCCTCCAATGAGACCCTTAGGCAAGGATGGGTAATTCCGACTTCTTGCCCAGCAAGTGTATAAAATGCAGGCAGGATTGAATTTCTTTTTATTAAAAGGCCAGCAGGTACCTAAAAAGGTGTCGCCAGCACTGAAGACGTTAATTTTGAAAATATTTGGTCACTGCAGCGGCCACGAGCGTGGGGCTACCGATCAGGCGCGCGCGCACCCGAGATGAAGAGACGGCGCAGTGAGAGCTCGTTTTCGCGTCCTCAGCCCGATTGAGTTCGAAACAGCGACACCTCTCGGGTGACTTGAACGCACGTGCACTGGAGCTTCGCTATTCTTTCCGCCCTCTGTTCGCACCTCAGCTAGGCGCTGATAACACGGCGGAGATGGAAGCAGATGAAAACTCTATAAGGGAGCTATGAGCGCTCACTTCACGCACGCTGCTGCCACATAAACTGCGCTGCCTCAGTATGGCCTCTTTTGGATTGGATTTGGATTTATGGCCTCACCCTTTGTAACGGGCGCGGCATCAACCGATGCCCTGGCCTAAGGACTTAAAAAAGAAAGAAAAAAGTAAAAACGATAGCGCGTACACATAAGTGGCTACACACACATCTAACCACCACGGTACATGCACATGTTCAACGAGGAGAGCTTCGACATGTCAGTGTGCGCGCACCTTTGTCCACCACTCACTGAGTCGCTTCTTGGTCGTAGCCACTCCACCATCAGGAGCGTCGTTGGGCTTGGGCGAGAAGCCATGCGCCTGCTGTAAGGTGGTGCCATCTGTAGGTGCTGTTGTGAAGGCCTCGCAGTTCATGACCAAGTGTTCGATTTTCTCCTCGTCGGCACCATACACGGCACATTGCATCTCCCACGCTGTCATCAAAGCGCCGTCGATATGCCAGAGTTCTGAGAGCGCCGGCTCGTGCTTCGAAGAGGAGGCTGCTGGCTACACTATTGTCGAATAGAGGTTCGACATGGATCTCCTGTTTGGATTCCTGTAGATCCTCAGTGTACTCTTCTCCTCCATGTCTCGCCGCCAAGTGTCAGCCTCCGTCATTCTGGTCTTAACTGCTTTGGACCACTTACGCTCGGTGTCCTCCTGCACAGGGCTCGCATAGAAGCCGTATTTCCTGCTGAGGTGCTGCAGTCTTTTCGACCATCTGGTGCTGATGCCGTTGCGGTGAACATAATCAAATATTCGCCGTGCCCAGCGATGTGGCTACATCAGGCGCAACCTGCCTTCGTAGGCAGCTTGCTCCGAGCTTCCCGCGCTTCGAAACAGGACCAACCCAGGTCACCTTGGACTGCCTCGTTGGCAACGTTGCCGTGGAACCCCAGAGCCAGTCGTCCCACGGCGCGCTGACTGCGTTCAAGCCACTCCCGGGTCTGCGCAGCGGGGCAAATCACTGCATTAGCGAAAGTCAGCGCCGGCACGTGTACCGCCTTCCATAGTTCGCGCACCATAATGGGGCGGTTGAAACCCCACAGGCACCTCCTACAGAGTACTTGGCCGGCCCTCTGGGATGTTTGTCTCAAGTGCCTCTCGTGGTTTGCTGTATAATCTACTTGTGCCCAGAAGTTCACCCCGAGGTATCGGTACTCAGGTGCTTCGGGCAGCAGTCCTCCACCTGGCAGTGTCAGCAAACAGGAAGCCCCGGGCCAGAGAAGTTGACCACCGCCGATTTCTTCGTGTTGAACTGCAGTCCCAGTGGCGCCATGGCTTCGGCACAGCTGGTAACGAGGGTCCGCAGGTCGCCACTGTTTCCCGCCAGCAGCACAATGTCGTCAGCGAATACGAGTCCCGGCAGGGTTTGCTGTCTTTGAGCCCATCGCTTATGCGCTCCACCACAAAGCCCACCCCAGAGGCTAGTATTTTGCGCTCTACACCGGCGGTATACAACATATAGAGTAAGGGTGAAAGAGGGCAGCCTTTTTTAATCCCTTGCCCACCCTCACCTCACTTGAGTAGGCTCCGTTTAGGGTGGCCACAACAGAGCTATCTCTATACAGGCGTCCGAGCAATCCAGTTCACGTGGGCGGCATCCCAAGTGCCTCTAGGTGCTGTAGTAATAGCTCGTGTGGTGCACTGTCATAGGCCTTTGACACATCTAGGAAGCAGCCAATCAGCCCCCGTTCCTCCTCTCGTGCAACCTCTATACATTGGGTCAGGACAAAAAGGTTGTCCTCCAGCCGTCGGTCTCGTCGAAAACCGTTCTGTAACTCCGTGAGGTGACCACCCTCTTCGGCCCACGTAGTCATCCAGACCTTGAGAACTTGTGCGAACACACGGTACACAACACTTGTGATTGTGAGTAGCCTGTAGTCTCGTAGGAGGCTGGGGTCTCCCCCGCCCCCTTTTCGGGAGCAGGATTACTTTGCCACAGCCAGTCACTTGGTATAGGGCCACCAGCTAGATTTCGCTGAAAATCGGCCAGCTGGGCCCGTGCGCCAGCACGAGGCGTTTCACCAGCCCTGCAGGAATGCCGTCGAAGCCCCGAGCAGTGCGGGCACCTATCTTGGAGATAGCCCTGTCAATGGCGCTCCTTGCCACTGTCCACTTCTGGTGGCCTGTGCCAGTCGGTTCTGAGACATCTGGGCAGGGGAGTTCAGTATGTGTACATGTGGTGTGGCTGCGCGTACAGTTGGTGAAGATGGTCGGTTAAGGCTCGGTGGAGATCTGTGGTCTTGTCCCCCGTTGATTCTGTGCGAATTTCCGGTTGTGTTGCTTTGCCATCGAGCCAAGAGACATATGTCCAGAATTTGGCCGCTGCTCCTCTGCCTGCAGACTTGATTGCGTGGATCGTCTTGTGATTGGCTTCTGCTATCTTCCGTTGTGTGATAGCCTGCATCTCCCGTTTTCGCCGCAGATATTCCTGCCATGTCGCCTGGACATCCTCGCTGTGGGGCCTCTTTACACACTGGCGGTGACATCGGTGTGGCGGTTCGGCGGGCTTTTTTGCTGCTTGGACCCCCATCCCACAACTCTTTCTGCTAAACCCTCGACGCGCCTTGACAATCTTCTCGTGTTTCCGCATGATCTGACGGAGCTGGGCAATGTACTGCTCATAGGCATCTGCTTGTTCGCGGCCGGGGCATAGTTCAAATTCGTTGGCCACTTCCTCGTAGGCCGCGTCGGGGAGAAACCGCGTAGCAGGCTCGTGTTTCTTCACCTTTTGACGCCAAGGAGATGCTTCAAACTGCAGCCTGAGGCGATTATGGTCACTATACCCAAACTGTGCCGGCCTTCCTCATCAATATGCACATTCCGGAGGCTCTTGCCAAGACCTGGTGACACAAGGGCATAGTCGATGCATGAGCTCAGGCCCCGTGCGCACCACGTATACGTGCCCTCGCAGTCTGCTCTGAGGTTTGCGATTTCAAGGGAAAGCTCCTGGGTCATCTCTAACAAGAGCCTCCCATTGTGGTCAGTGTAACCGTCGAGCTCCTGGATGTGGCCATTAAAGTCGCTTAGGATCAGCACTTCATGACCTTGCCCCCAGCGCTCAATGTCTTGTCTGATGCAGTGTACGATGTTGGTGTTCTCCGAGTGTTGGTTTGGAGCAATACTTAGGTAGACTACGCACGCTAATACCGGCGTTGCGTGCACGTGGCCAACCATCCAGGTGTGTTCCGCACAGCAGCTGTCGATCGGTGTCCAGGTGCTGCCCTCTCGCCACAGAAACCCCACACCTCCACCTCCCCGGGCTGTACTTTCTCGATTTCAGCCCGCCCAGTTCCAAAGTGGATTGACTGGTGGCCTCTCTAGATCCCGAAGATGTGTCTCTGCCACTCCATACAACGTGATGCCTTCTTCCTCCATTCCAATATAGAGCTCCTCCCATTTTACCAAGCGCCGACCACCATGCAAATTGAGGAAAGCGATCGATATTCTTCCTGGGTTCTGGTGTCGAACTCTGCGCCTCCGTTGTTGGGCCTTGGGATGACGTGGTCTCCGTCGCACAGCTCCGTCAGACCCCTGGACGTCATTCACAGAGTGGGCCATTTCTTGGAGAGCCTTCTCGAGGGTCTTCTCGATGAGCTGGGCCAGTCTTCCTTGCTCCGGATCTGTCCTGTTCCCTTGCCCACGCTTCCCTCGGTTCGACAGCCGATGTTGTGTCGGTTCCCAGTTCCGATGCGGAGGTCCAGGAGGCTCGTTGCATAGGCTTTTGCCGATACATGGCGTCGTGGTTTTTGTTGCCCCTTTTTCCCGTTGATGGGAAAAGGGGCCCTCTATCGGATGCGCCTCGATTGCGTGCTAGGTGGGATACCGCCGGCGCGCTCCGCATAGGTTTTGCTGTCGGCGCTCTACAAAAACACCTCGCGGAAGCCCTCTAGGGCATTTCTGCAAGTACTTTCGAAAGGAACTGTTTCTTTACTGTCAAAATAATCATCTTCGATGAACTGAAAGTACAAGACAGTCTACAGCTCTTTGCAGAAAACCGAGCAACCGCTTCACGCGGTCACCGCGTTGGAGACTCCTGAACCGACTTCTTGCGTAAAAGGTAGTCGCTGGCTGAGTGCAAACTATGTGAAATATCTCGTTAGAGTAGACTGGCTGAGTAACCAAACGGAGCATAACAGAAAGAAGCCTCAAGCCAGCGATCGCACGGGTTCGCGACGACTGACGGTGCCTCTGCATGTATGAGCGTCTGCATGTATGTTCGTACTGATGGTTTCGCTTTTGCTACGAGCGCGTTTTGGCACTACGCCGTGAACTTTAGGCCACGAAATATGAGAATTTGTGAGTACACAAACAACTAATGTTGCGCAGACGCTATCAGAGCAGTTCAAAAACAATTTTGTTACAACTGCGGCTTCGGTGCGCATGGCAACTTTGTGATTTGCCGTCCCGACGATTCAGTGTTTTTGTTTTTCTTTTTCGGTCTAAATTCGGGCCGCTTCAATGTCATTTGACAAGTTGTCTCGCATTGCGTATTGTCGGTCTTCTCAGCGGGCAAATGCCGCTGCTTCTGTTCTTTATTCAGTGCATTCGTTTCGTTTGGTGACACAAAACGTGAGCAAATGCGACGTCATAGGATGATCAGCGCAACCTTGACTCCCGCAAACACTCACTCATCCACCCGAGGAACACACACGACACTCAGCGTGTGTTCCTCGGGTGGATGAGTGAGTGTTTGTGTGAGTGTTTGCGGGAGTCAAGGTTGCGCTGATCATCCTACACTATGTCGAATAACCAACTAGCCCAACAAAAAGTTTTATTGAAATGCGACGTCTTTTTTTAATGCTCCTTAATTATCGTTCCCTTTGCATTCCAGTGAACTTTCCGCTCTCTGTCATCAACAAATTCAGAGACCAAAGCTTCACCACTTCGAGATTGCTGGTGGAAGGAGAACCAGTCTACGAGACCGAGCATGTAGTAACATGCGACGCCAAGGAAAAGAAAGAAAATACAGTAACGTTTGCCGGACTTCTGCAAACGTCGGCTGTGAACTAGAACCCACATGAACTTGAAATAGCGGTGAATAAAAAGAAGTTATTGCAGCAGCCAGCAGCCGCAAAACAGGATAGTAATTATTTGGCGAGCACCCCAGCAATTTTGGCAGCAGTGTCGTGTCTAACGCCAACAGGTGGCATCTTTCCCACGTAAATAAATGAGGCTCCAAGAAACACATGGGTTGGCCGGTGGGCCGATCACGGAGGCAATGCAAAATTTATGTAGCTTATGAAGCAATGCAAAACTTATGTAGCTTATGAAGGCGAAAGCCCTATAGATGTCCCATCAAACGGGAAGGTTGCCCGTCGGCGTCCCGCGTCGGCGGCGTCAACACGAGTGATGCAAAAAATAATCGTCACGTGATGATGTCACCATATGACGTCATCATGATGTCACAGATCGCCAAAATATGTAGCGTCATTATGACGTCACATAACGTGACGTCACATGATGACGTATTCACACGTCATGGTCGCTTTGCATTGCCTCCGTGATTGGTCACGGAGGCCGTGCAAAACTGCGTTAAGTGCAGAACGCTTTTGGAGGGGTGCGCGGGAGAATCGGTACATCGACTGACAAGAAGAATGGCTTTCGCCTTCTAGTCATCTTTAACGAATGCATAAGGGACCCTGTGCGTTTTTTTAATTCAACGTATCTAAACAATGACTTGCGCATCTGCAGCCGATTTTGTGCACGCTGAGCACGGGGCTGACGATCAAGAGGTCGCACGGGTGGGTTCTGAGATGGCATCGCACGTGGTAAAGGCAGCGCTTTTACGATCCTGTGGCAGATAAGCATCATTTGCCGGCGGGAAGTGCGCGCGAGCCATCGTCTCGGTGGGCGCTGTCTGCTACTCGCCGAACATCGCAGGCCCGACGCAGTAACGAAAGTCTTCGTCGCGGAAGTGCTTGTTGCACACAAGACTCGTAGCCGATGGCTACTTGCCTGTTCTTAGCTTTACAACCCATGCTTCACGCAGTTCTTGTCCCGCGGTTACCGGTGCAGGCTGACACTGGGCTCCGTTGCGTAAACGCGACACTGCGGCACCGAGCGGTAGAGCCCCATGTTCGTCGCCTTCGGAGGCAGCCACACTATTACAATGGTTTCAATTGAGTAGAAAATGAGAGAAACTTCCGCATTTGAACAGACCGCAGCGCATGTGGGACTTGAAACTCGTTTTCAAAGCACGCGGCAGTGCGCCACGAGCAGCCGACACGGCCGCTGAGGCCACGTGATCCTGCCAAGCACGTCACGCCGACGGTGGCGCCGGCGTTTCCAGTGGTGGGCCTCGGGTCACGTGGTCTACATACGCATTTCGTCATTTTGTTTCTTGAAGTCAAGATGGCAGCGCCCACGAAACGCGAACGGGGGCTTTTGTTTACACCAAGTAAGCCGCTGCAGAGAAATCGCGTCCCGGCCGCTCGCACCGTCACCGTGTGCAGGTTTTCCGCGTCAGTCTCAGTCGCCCTTCTTGTCCTGAATATTCGACCTGCCCACGCTAAGTTTACGCTTCGAAGAACTGCTACTCGACGAATAACCGCGTCTCATCACCATGCTGGCTGGCCTTTTGTGCTGCCTACGGCTGAACGAGCATCAGCGGCAGAGACGATGTACTCTTTCACAACTTCCCACATGAGAAAAAACAATCTGCTCAGTGGATCGCTGCTGTGAAATGAAGTAATTTCAAGCCTTTGATTACCACTGTTCTCTGCTGAAAACATTTTCGTGACAGTGACTACCATCAGTTTATCGCTAATGCGTGCAATGGGATCTCCGGTGAAATCTGCTACGCTGAGGCCTGGCGTAGTGCCGTCGACGTTCGACGAATGGAACCAATCGCAGGTACCGAAAGCAGCACTCTCGAGGGGGCGAAAACATGAGGTGAGATGTCTAGTGTTGGAGCTTACTAGGCTGCATGTATAAAAAAGTACTGGTGTGGAGAAACCTAAGACGAGTATTCCGGTGCCTGGGAATGCATCGAATGTATTTTAATTACCGCTACCTTAAAGAATCGGCAGATCCCACGTACCGTGGGAATCGATGTTATGCGAAGCATGCGCAGGAAGGTGACTGTGTCGCAATTTTTCAAATTGAGCGAAACGTTACGGAATTACGCTAGAAAAATGTGCTAATGGTATACGCACACAAATGTTTTGAAGAGTCGCACATGTATTATTTAACCAGTTGTTTACAGTTGCTTAACGATGCCAACAGCAACATAGGTGTTACGAACACCAAACGCAGTAAGCTGATATGTTGTGCTTATAATCTTCAATACTGGATAGCGCGAATTCGAATAGGACAGTGAAGGAACACTGATGCAAAGGACTGGCGCTACTCTCAACTAAGCTTTATTCACAAAAGGTTTCCTAGATAAATACACAGCCGAGTGGCACGCGCAGGCGCACTGCACGTTCGTTACAGTCACAGTTGCAGTTGTTAGAGTAGCTTTACAGTCGTTATGTTTATACTTATTCGTTGTCACGTAGAACGCACGTACGTTTCAAGAACCGGTGTGCATATGTGGAAGGGGTTCTTGGCAGTTCTTGAATAAGGTCATCATGACCGTGATCAGTGAGCACCAACAGCTGGACAGGACTTGTTATCGGGTCCGTTCGTGATAGCGGCTACGAACGGTCTGTGTAGTGAAGTGCGAGGTGTAGTAGAGCTGGTAGAAACCCCGGATGGCTTTCACGAAGAAATATTTTATCATACCTTCTGTCCTGGACGTGGCACCGAGGTCTTGTAATGGCCTGCCCACATCCAAGCCGTCTTTCATGCCGTCTAAGAACTAGGCGTTGTTGGGTTTTGATAAAGCAATGTTGAAGTCGCCGGTAATCATGAGGGACATGGTCCTCTCGGCAGCGTTATTGTAGGAAGCACTGACCCCGGTTTTTGCGTAATCCGCGTGGTCGACGTTGTGGACCACGTGGAAGAATGGATGGTCTTCGAAGGGTACTCTGTCTTCAGCTCGCTAACTTTCCTTGCGTCGGCCGCTGTGGTGTAGTGGTTACGTGCTCGGCTGCTGACGACAAGGTCGCGGATTCGATTCCGGCCACGACGGTCGCATTTCGATGGGGGCGAAACGCTAGAGGCGCGTGTACTGTGCGGTGTCAGTGCAGGTTAAGAAATACCATATCGTTAAAATTTCCAGAACCCTTCACTATGGCATCTCTCATAATTATCGTGGTTGCAGGACGTAAACCCCCAACAATTATGATTGTTATCAGTTTCCTTCCGTGTAAATGTGTATGTTCACGGTTACTGCGTTGATTGAGACGCTGTTATCACCTGTGGCCCATACCCGCATAACAAATTCTGGAATACGGGTATGTGCCACACGTGGCTGAGGGAAAGCATTTCATGACGTACGTGACAGGTATTTTGCATTATTCATGTCATTACCAGTGAATCGTGTTGGTCATACACTCATCCTATGCTATGCAAATTTTGGTATATTAAACAATGGAGACGACCGGGAGAGCGCCCAGACGTAGGCGGCTAGATAGATAGATACATACATAGATAGAAACGTCCAAAGTGCCTGAGGTTCGCAAGAAATGCTTCGCATTTAAAAAGTTCATGAGGCCATTCTGCTCTGCGAAAGTGGATGACCAGCGAAGCTTATAACACATGGCACGAAGGTGACGTGGAACTTCGATGAAAGGTGCACAACGGGATTTTAAATGCGAAGCATTCCTTAGCGAGAGGAGGACATGAGTGTATGACGTATGCGATTCGCAGGTCATGACATGATTAACGTGAAAAACGATGGAAACTAAGCCGCAGGACTACACATCGCAAAGCATTGTGAGCGGTTTCTTTACATCATACAAGGTCAGCACCATGCTGCTTGGCGGCAAAAGTTTTTAACTTTAAACGTGTCGCTGCATTCTCTTTTCCATGACCTTTTTGTAATTTTTTTTAGTAGTCGATAGAGCGGCTCTGCTATTGTAGAGGCTTTCTTGAGAAGCTTTAAATAAAAATTCGACATTCCCAAACACGCCTTAAGCTCTCTAACTGTAGTGGGCGCGGGGCTTGTAAGATTGCCCTCTTCTTCGCGCCATTAGGGTAAATGCCTTGTTTAGTGACCTTGCGACCAAAATATGTGAGATTTCTCAAAGAAGCGGCATGTGTCCGTGTTGAGCTATCCTCCCGTGTCGATTTGCATATTCAGTGTGTGCCCTTCAGCTTCTACGCTCACTTCATAGCATGATTGGGTTGCATTAAGCGAATGGTACAGTTCATGCTGCATGTATCAAAAAAAAGTTCATGAGGCCATTCTACTCTGCAAAAAACAAAAAAAAAATCATTGCCTGTTACGCTTACACGGGTATTGTTGTATGCTTTATTTATGTAAATAATTTTTTTTCTACCATGTGTGATATGAATTGTATGTTTGTTGCAAATCTTTTCAGCTGTCTCTTCTTGCCATGTAATTGGTCTCCTGGGCCCCAGTGAAGCTGTTTTATTACAGCTTTTAGCCCAGGAGACCATCCAGAATGTAATGTTTTTTTTATTCTGGAAACTAAAAAGAATGAATGAATAAATGCTCTGAGCCCTTGTTAGAGCATTCAAGTGCATGCATGCTCTTTGGTCTCGCTTTAGCATTTGGGCACATGCTTTTCAAATGACCTACTTCTCAACATTTCCGACAAATAGAGATTTTGTACCAACGCACTTAGAAAAGTGTCCCCTGCTGCATCTTTCACATTTTTCATTCCTGCAGACTCTTTTTCTTGGATTAGCTGGTCTCTGGTCTTGATGCGATCGGCTCTTGACTACGTTCACTGTTACCTCTTGTTCTTTCGACTGCATTTGCTCAGTGTTTCCCACCGGTAGTTCCCTGTCCACGGCGATTTTACAAGCAACAAACAGGAAAGCCCTTTGCCTCAGCTATATTGTTAGCCATTAAGAAATGCTTAAAATGCTTTGATTACGACTCTTACGTTTTGAGTGTTTGGGTCGAACTCCGCTATTTTCCTAAGTGGTGGCACTTTGAGAGAAGTAGACATCTTTGTTACTCCTCAGTTGTTTCCTTGCTTCTGCTGGTTGCGAGGTCGATGTCGCGTCATTGTTGCTCACAGTAAAAGAAGCAGATAATAGAATAGTTGTCATGGGCCAGGAATGTGGGCTGTCACAGTGTCTCGTTCATCACAATGGCTCAATCTGCAAGAAAAAGCAAAGCTGAAGCCAGCTGCCCTTGTGGGTCGTTGGCATGGCGCATCTCTTTATCGAAGGAACACCATTCACTCTTCCTTGGCGATGGAGCCAGCAACGCGATCGCTGCTGCAGCTACCCCTCACACAATCCACGGACGACGTTCATGTCTCTTCGGTGGTTCCAGGGTACGACCTGGCACGCACTATGCTACCATCTCCCTCTGAGGAAGCGCACGGCCTCCTGTTGCTCGGGCATGCTGTTCACACTTCCCCTTGCGACAACCTCTTACCCAGGACTCTTCCGATGTCTGAACCTCCAGGGGATGCCGTCCACGCTTCCTTGGCCGTGGATCTCGCCGCCTTGAGTGCTGCTACCACAACATACTTCGTGTATGTGAACCCTGGCTCTTCGGGCACCTCAGCCGACAGTGTCGCCGAGCTCATACGTGCCTAATGCAAATCACACGACAGCTCGACCGCTTAGTGTCATTGAGCGCCTGCTTTCAGCCTGCTCCTTCACCATCTCCTTCGAAACTTCCAGAATGCCGCGTTTTCCAGGACGACGCTGTCTGGTGGATTTAAACTGTCAACGATCTCGGCACACGCTGTGCCTGGCCGGAAAATCAAAAATGACTTGTGGCCATCAACAACCGTCTTCATGGTCGTGCCGAGGCATAACATAAGTATGAAGGCATAGACCAATGGTCCTGGCCGGAATGGAGCACCATCCATAGCAGCGTTTGGCCCTCTTCTGCATGCCTGCAACCCTCTCCCAATTGCGAAACAGAATGGAGAGCGAAACCACCTCGACCTTACAACCGTGCCTGTGGCCCCCTGACACAGAGCTTCTCGGGCAGCTCTACCTCAGACGTTGGCCACAGGATCTGCACTTCACTGCAGGATGCAATCTTTGTGCTGTTATCCGATGCCATGGTATAAGTGACAGAGGCCGTGACCATAGAGTTTCCTAAAATGACCTAGAGGGAACTCTGGCGCTGCGATCGTTCAGCCACCATGGGAATGATGGGTAGTACACGGATTTGCCTAGTCTTCGTGCTTGTGGGCTTCGAACGCACTTGTGGCTTTGTTTATTGCTATGTTTTGGTTTTCTTTCGGATACAAGAATGGATCGTTGTGAACTTCGTGACCAGATTTGAATCGGTGAGCCTAAAGAAGTTAAAGTGGTGAAGTGAAACTGCTGATTTTTGCTGAACTTCGTTTTGCGACAAAGCGGATGCAGGCGACGCGGAGCCAAACGGAGCCGAAAGAACGAAGTTTAGACAAATCTGTATACTACCCATGATTCCCATGCTGGCTGAAGCGCGATGCATTGCAGCTCCCATAGACACCAGCGCCAGAGTTCCCTCTAGTAAGTATCGTAGGAAACTCTGGCCGTGACCACTCGGATTCCAGCGCAGTTGGAGGAACTCACCCAGGTTTGCCTTCGCTGGGACACTTGCAGATGCGAGCTTCTCTCGTGCCTCAAATGCTCTAGTGTAGGAACAGGAATAGCCTATACCACCAATGCCGTGCTCGCCGACCCATTGAAGCCTCTTGTGCTGCTTCAAGAGAAGTAATTTACCGAGTGCGCACCGGATCACCTTGCACCGAGTGAGACTAATAATGTAACAGGGGCTGGGCATTTACACCAGACACCCATCGAGAGGAAACCAGGACATGCTTGTGCCTTCTAGGTGAGGATGGAAAAGAAGTCACAAAATGGAAACAGAATTTACAAGAACTGTTATATGGTCAGAGCAGTTGTACTGAAAGGAAAAACCCGCAGCATCTGATTGCAGACCAGCTAAGCATACACGGAATGGAGTACAATGCGTGAAATACGCAGACGTTCGGCAAGAAGGTTCACAGGGACGAGTGCAAGAATGTTTCCCCGTTGCTAATCCCACTTGCTGTTGACGGAATATCTATCGCGAAGAAGCCTGCGCTGAACTCCACAGCCACGGCACCCAAAGAGCCACCTAGACCGTTTTTAGAGCTGTAAGGCATCTATGAAAAAAGAGGAGAGTGAGAGCCTGGTTGATAACATGGAAAATTTGGCTGAAGAAAAGGATTTTTAATTTCCCCCAAAGGCACAGTAGGTTGTGATAAATGTCCTGACCATTTTCCTAGTGTTGACGATTATGCGGATGTAAGCGAAAAGGAGCACCGAGAGACCTTGCCACCCGTGGTGCCTCCTTGAATGCTATTCTGCCCTCTCCCCTGGGCACGCTGTGACCACCGTTACTTCCGTAACAAAGCCAGCCACCAGATGCATGTTTTACCGCTCACATGACATTGCAGCAGGGCAGAGACTGCCCACTGCGATGCAGCCAGTGTCGGCCACCAGAGACACTTTTGGCATATCACCAAACCAAATTGTAAGCATCGCGATGCAGCCAGCACCGCCCACCAGAGGCATTGTTGGCAGCGCTGCGCGCTGGCTGTCACGGTCGAGTTGATGACGAAGAACGACAGCGGGGTTCAGGTGCGCGGGCAGCTAGCATGAAGAAGAGGAAGAACCAGACACTCAAAAAGCTGGCCCAGGAAAGGCTGCCGTCTTTCTGTCTCATTCATCACACTACCGATATGTGACGTCACATGACTCCCATGCAGATTTTCATCCAGATATACAGGTGGTATGTCATGCCGTGCTTTGACAGAGAGAAAGATTACTTAATTCATATTTAGTTAATTCTTGCGATCATCTGACGTGACAAGCGATGGGCAGTGTTCTTGTTGTGTCAGCTTAGAAGTGCTTATGCATTTAAACGGAGCATGTGGAATGGCTATATATAAAGATGAAGATATTCTTACAGTTATTTCCAGAACTCCAGAGGCCGATTAATCGTACTCAGTTTATGTTCAATTTTAATCAAATACATTCCCATAAACATCTTCCAGTATTCGATACTGTTCTAACAGGCTCCCCAATTCAAACTGCATAAAGAAGTATATAATAGGTTTGAGTTTTTGAGTAAAATTGATGGCAGTTACTAAAGGAAAAGCATAAGACCAGGCGATTATACAAAAGTATAAATGGTTTCACTAGATTTTTAATATTTGTCGGGAAAGTATGTATTTTAACAATTCCCATAAGTTTTTCATGCACTGTTTCAGATTCTTGGACAGTTGCTCTCTGGAGATGCTACCATCGGGCACACGCCAAGACCAAGTCATTGTAGCGAAAGAGATCATGTAAGAAGGCTTTCCTTTATTTTCTCTGCAATAATCTTTGGCATTATCGCTCGCAACAATGCAAGCCAATTTATTTCAGGATGACTGTGCAGCAGAGCCAATATATCAAGCAGCACTGGATCTGGCTTGTGAGTCGGGACAAGCTGTAGACACATCACCAGACTCAGCGTGTGAGCGGGCCGTGGCACAACCAAATCCGTTCAAGGGGACTACCAACCGCCACAAAGCATCACAAGCAATTGAAAAGAAAATTCTGTCATCAATTGCTACACAAACAGAATCACATGCTGTTTCTCAGGTATGTCTCCGCATTTGCCGTAAGATAAAAAAAGTCGGTTCGCTGCAAGGGTACCATAGCAACAAATTGGAATGTTACACGAAGTAAGGCTAGCAGCTCTTCCCTTAGGATCCGATATGACATCACTCTACAAACGCTGACGTAAGGGAGTACGGATGCTCCAGTGAGCGAAACAACTTTCATGCTGTCTGTCGCTTCAGTGCAAAGTAAGCGGTGAGAGCGCAGCAAGTACAAACGGTACAAAAGTATTAGTACTGATCTCTTTCGAGATAGCATACAACTGCACCTGCTTAATCAAAGTTACAGTTGCCTACCGAGTAACTCAACTGCTTCCCCTTCGCCTGGCTCTCCTTCTTGTGCTTTTGCATGACGAAGATGGCCAGTGTTTAATCTTTGAATAGCGGCCATCTTGAGCCCTCGCTTGCTTTCACTCGGACATAGAAAATGCGACACGCAGGATGGTGTTATTGATTCAGACTTTATATGCAACCTGACGGCGACGGCGCAAATGCACCTCGAGTGTCCGTATAATTGCTGTCAGAGTAATGACAGAGGGATTGTGTGCATTGTTCGTTGTGGTCATAGTGGAACGCAACTTCGGACCTAATATGTAAACTGAATTAAATTATATTACAATTGAATTAAATTATTATAATAAATTGAATTAAATTACAACTGAATTAAATTATATTACACACTGCAGACAATGGTATAGTGCGACGACTATGAGTCAGCACGCAGGAGTGGTTGTGCGCAGTGTCAAGGCAGGTGGATGAAGCTTGGCCAAGGTCACGTACGACGCGCAGTTGGCCTGGTTGCCATGGCTACGCTAGGTGACATCACAGCCATGCGAGGTTTTCGATCGAAAAGCATGGTTTTACGGATAGCATAAACAGCTTCGCTGTTAAAAACCTGGGAATTCATACCACGTGACGCTTTCAATGCGGGTGAATCTTGCAATTATGCCCTCGAATCCGGCGGGCTCCATTCCAACTACTGGGCTTGTTGCTGTGCTCGTTCTTGGCGTAGGTGGTTGTTAGCCTACTGGCTCAAACGTGTACTGTGTCACGCCAGTCACTCCAGTGCGAAGAGAATGATCCATAAGAGTGACTGTACTTCACCAGATTGTTTGGGAGGTTGCCACTGTACCTGACCAGAAGCCTGCTCTCTGCGCCGGGTTCTTATAGCCCCCTGCATTGACGTTGCAGTGTGCTCCCCCAATTATGAATGCCTGCTGAATTTGAAAAGGCCAGCTCCGACGATTTTTCCCAGTTAGTGTATCTCAGTAAAAGTCACTGCGTGCATTCCTTTGCACGTTTCCATTATTCATGCCAAATGAAGGCTGGAGAGGTGTGCAGATCCTTTACAAATTAATTTTATTGGTGGCCTCGAATCGCACACCTGGCTTTGCACAGTTATTCACCACATTTTTTTATTCGAGTACCCTAAAGGCCTGAGTAGGCATTACATACGGGAGTTAAAATACAATAAATCGGTTACAGTTACAGTGCACATGTTGAAGCAGGTATAACCAGAACACAATAACAAAAAAAATGTTCACGTATTCAAACTGGTAGTTCAGCAATGGAGCGCACATTCATTCAGAACAAGAAATAATAAGGCTAATAGAAACATATAGAAACATGCGCATATATATGGTTTTACGGATAGCATAAACAGCTACGCTTTTAAAAGCCTGGGAGTTCATACCACATGATGCTTCCAATGCAGGTGAATCTTACAATTAGGCCCTCGAATCCATTTGGCTCCATTCCAACTACTGGGCTATATATATATATATATATATGCGCATACAATTTCATATCAGTGCAACTGCACTCCATCGATACTGTTCGGATCAATGAAAGCAAAGCACTACGAAAAAGGACGAAGAAAAACTTACGCGAACTTGTTAGTCTATAAAAAAGCTTTACAGCGTACAAAGAACAAGAAAAAGATGCACAAGAAGATTATATTCATGTACGTTGAAATAGCCTTTAAAGGGGTGGTGCCACCAAATTTGTGGCTTGCGCGTTCTATGCTGTAAGCGTTTCCTATAGCTCCAGGAAGCATGATGCACGCACCAAGATTCATGTATTCTCGCTAAATAAGTTAATATCGCCTTTTGATGTGGACAACTTTCGGTTTCGGTTTCTGGGCGCCGAGGTTGTGCAGTGACGTAGAAGTGTAGGAGGCATGGTCAGATGACCACACAAGGCTGTGACGCACCTAGCCAGGAAGCGATCGAAACTCGGCGAGTGATGTAGCAACCGATGCTTTGCCGGTACTATAGTGAACTAGAATATATTCTAGTTCACTACAGCCGGTACGTACGTTGCGGAAGTGGCGGAGGTCCGGAGGTCACTCACGTTACTACAGCAGATTTGGTGTGACGTCACTACAAATTTCGTTGCCCATCCTACAGATCTACGTCAGTGTTGGCGCGCTAGCGATTGGTTTCGACTGGGAGAACGGGCATTTAGGTACACTTTGGAAGTGAAAAAATATATTCTAAGCGTTTGGTGTGTCCGACCCTTCGTGTGGAGCGTCCTTGCATACAGAGGAAACCCACAACAGGCTTGTTATAGCCTCGAAATTTGATGGCACCACCCCTTTAAGTTTAATTAAGAAATCTTCGTGATTTAGAGAGAAAACGATGTTGGCAGGTAACTTCTCCCAGTGATATATTGTGAGGAAGAGGGGTGACTTACTTAAAAAGTTTGTACGTGCAAGAACAAGTTGCACTTTAAAAAGGTGATAAGGTGCAGGAAGTTACGATGGGCAGGCCGGATTTGGCATGCGCTAAACAACGATCTGGAGTAATAAAGTTAGCGAAAATGGGGTACTAGTGCTGTTAGTCTTCTTTTCTAGGGAGGTTAGATTAAGAGATTTTTTAGGTTAGTTGTACTAGAAATTCGCGAGTAATCTTTCGTAATGAAGCGAGCTGCTTTATTTTGGATTGCCTCGAGTTTGTTGATCAGGTAAGACTGATGCAGGTTCCAAATAAAAAATGCATATTCAATTTTTACGCTAGCCAGTGTCGCATAGGCCAATAATTCAGTAGGCTTGTCTGCCAAGTAGAGGTTACGCCTGATGAAACCAAGTGTTTTCCACGCACTGCTGCAGATTGCTTCGATGCGATCATTCCATGAAACGTTAGGAGAAATGATGCCCAAGTATTTTACTGTATGCGCATGTGCAATGATTGTGTCACTTATGGAATAATGGGATAGCTTGGGATTAGAAACTCTAGTGAAAACTACAGCCTTAGTTTTAAAAGCATTTATTTCCATTTGCACTGCTTACATCATTGAGCGATTTTTGCAAGGTCAGATTGCAAAGCATCAGTATCAGAAGGGTTAGTTATTTGTCTATAAATTATGCAGTCTGCAAATAATCTAGCTCTAGATTATTGCTGATATCGTTTGCATATAACAGGAATAAAATGGGCCCCAATACAGAGCCCTGAGGAACCACTGATTTGACCAGTGATCGTGAAGAAAATTCATTGGCATTTACGAATTAGATGTGTTGGTTAAAGAATTACTTATTTAATTCACAGCCTGACTATGTATACTGGAATAGCAACGTTTAATTAATTAATCGTTATGAGCTACCTTGTCAAAAGCCTTGGCAAAGTCGATAAATGTGGCATCTATTTGCGATGAGTCATTAACGGCTTCGTAAAGGTCGGAGACCAGCTCAAATAACTGCGTCTCGCAAGAGCGACCCTGTTGGTAGCCGTTCTGGTTGCAAAAAAGGTGGTTGTGCTTTGTTAGGTACTTCATAATTGCCGATGATTGGATGTGATTTAATATACTGGTCAGCGAGATGGGTCTGTAGTTTGTGACAGATGACGGGTCTCCAGATTTAAAGATGGGAATTATTTTAGAATCTTTCCATCCGTTAGGGACGTGTCCTGATAGAATAGATTGTTGGAAAAGACATGCGAAAATGTGAGATATAATTGGTTTAGTTAACTTTAGCAACTTCAGACAAGTATCACCTGGACCAAGAGTTGAGCTGTTAGAAAGATGATCAATAGCAGTTTCGATTTCCTTGTCAGTGATTATAATGTCATCCATGAGGGTGGTAACAGAACCGAGGCTAATATTTTTCAGGAGTAGCAAGCTCACTCAAAAAAAATGCCAGGCCTGCGAGGAAAGCACAGCACAATCACAGCGAAACCTGGAAGAGCAGCATTTCCAGACCCCTCTGTAAAAATCTCTTGGGGGTACTAATACAAGTACACATGCAAGGTACCCACTAAGCCATAAATCATAAATTTTGTGAAGTTGGAAAGCACCCTCTACGCCATTACTCGTCATTCTGTAGAGAAGCGAGGTAAGAGCTACACATCCGTACGGCATTTTGTGCACTTTGTTGATGCGACGGCTGATGACAATGAAGAATTATGGCTGACTGAGCCTTTTTTAATGGGTTGGAAGCTTTAAACGACCCACTAATTACGTAATTCGCACTCTGTGATGCCCAGGTTTTATTTCACTCTCCCACCACGCTATATAACGTACGTTAACGTGAGAGAGAGAGAGAGAGGGGCAAAGAACTTTATTGAGACTTTGAGGAAATGGATCATTAGCAACCAATACAAGTGCACTTGCAAGATGCCCACTACGCTATAAATCATCATAATTTTTGTGAAGTAGGGAAGGAACACTATGCAATTTTTCATCATTCTGCGGAGAACCGTGGTACCCGCTAAACACCTGTAAGGCATTATGTGCACTTTGTTACTTTGTTGATGCTGTGCCTGATGACGATGAAGCCTTATGGCAGAGCCATTTGTAATGGGTTGGAAGCAATCAACAACCCACTCGTTGCACAATTTGCATTTTGTGACGCCTGGTTGCAGAATTCATGTTGTGTGATGCCTGGTTGTTTTTTACTCTTCTACCACGCTATATTACATATGTTAATGTGGTTCCTTCCCGACATGAAGCTTGTATAGGGTCTTCTTGCAAAGCAATTTCAAGCACCGGCATGACTGGGGTAGAATGCTCGGGTCCCCACGCAGCGGGCCCAAGTTCGAATGCCGTTCCATCCTGGATATTCTTTCTTATTTCGCACTATTGGCCTTGAGGCCCACCACTGGAATCGCCGGCGCCACCGTCGGCGTGACGTGCTTGGCAGGATCACGTGGTCTCAGCGGCCGCTTCGGCTGCTTGTGGAGCACTGCCACGTGCTTTGAAAACGAGTTTCTCAAGTCCCACATGCGCTGCGGTCTGTTCAAATACGGAAGTTTCTCTCATTATCTACTGAATTGAAACCATTGTAATAGAGTGGCTGCCTCTGAAGGCGACGAACATGGGGCTCTACCGCTCGGTGCCGCGGTGCCGCGTTATGCAACGGAGCCCATTGTCAGCCTGCACCGGTAACCACGGGACAAGAAACTGCACGAAGCATGGGTTGTAAAGCTAAGAACAGGCAGGTAGCCATCGGCTACGAGTCTTTGTGTGCAACAAGCACTTCCGCGACGAAGACTTTCGTTACTGGGCCCCGCATTGGTGGTCTAGTGGTTATGGCACTCGACTGCTGACCCGAAGGTCGCGGGATCGAATCCCGGCTTCGGCGGCTCCATTTTTGATGGAGGCGGAAATGTTTGAGGCCCGTGTACTTAGATTTAGGTGCACGTTACAGAAACCCCAGGTGGTCGAGATTTCCGGAGCCCTCCACTACGGTGTCTCTCATAATCATATCGTGGTTTTGGGACGTGAAACCCCGGATATTATTATTACTTTCGTTACTGCGTCGTGCCTGCGATGTTCAATGAGAAGCAGACAGTGCACATTGAGACGATGGCTCGCGCGCTTTCCGCCGGCAAATGATGCTTATCTGCCACAGGATGGTAAAAGCGCTGCCTTTACCACGTGCGATGCCATCTCAGAACCCTCCCGTGCGACCTCTTGATCGTCGGCCCCGTGCTCAGCGTCCACAAAATCGGCTGCAGATGCGCAAGTCATTGTTTAGATACGTTGAATTAAAAAATGCACAGGGTTCCTTATGCATTTGCTAAAGATGACTAGAACACGAAAGCCATCTTCTTCTTGTCAGTAGTTGTACTGATTCTTCCGCGCCCGCCTCCAAAAGCGTTCTGCACCTCACGCGGTTTTGCACGGCCTCCGTGAGCGTTGCACGGCCTCCGTGACCGATCACGGAGGCAGTGCAAAGCGACCATGACGTGTGAATACGTCATCATGTGACGTCATAATGACGCTACATATTTTGGCGATCTGTGACGTCAGATGGTGACACCATCACGTGACGATTATTTTTGCATCACTCGTGTTGACGCCGCCGACGCGGGACGCCGAGCGGGAAACTTCCCATTTGATGAGGCATCTAGGGCTTTCGCCTTTATAAACTACACAAGGTTTGCATTGCCTCCGTGATCGGCCCACCAATCACGGAGGCAATGCAAAGGGACCATGTCGTGTGAATACGTCATCATGTGACATCACGTTATGTAACGTCATGGTGATGTTATAATGAAGTTACAAATTTAGGAGATCTGTGACGTCATGATGACGTCATATGGTGACGTCATCACGTGACGATTATTTTTTTGCGTCACTCGTCTTGACGCCGCCGACTGTCAATCTTCCCGATTGAAGAGGCATCTAAGGATTTGCCTTCATAAGCTATGCGACGTTTGCTGGTGGACTAGCAAGAGTCAAATGCTGCAGCTGTGTGCTGCATTTATGGTGGCAATAACATTTTTTCAGTCGAGCTTGCATTCCCCTGACGCAAACACAATGTGCTAAAAAGCCCAAATTTATTTGTGCCACTCTCAAAATCACGGGTCTCTCCAACCCCATGTATTTTCTTGGAGCCTCATTTATTACGTGGGAAAGATGCCACCATGTTGGCGTTAGACACGACACTGCTGCCAAAATTGCTGGGGTCCTCGCCAAATAATTACTATCCTGTTTTGCGGCTGCTGGTTGCTGCAGTAACTTCTATTTTATGCACCGCTATTTCAAATTCATGTGGGTCCTAGTTCACAGCCGACGTTTGCAGAACAAGTCCGGCAAACGTTATTGGTATTTTCTTTGTTTTCCTTGGCATTGCATGCTACTACATGCTCGGTCTCGTAGACTGCTTCTCCTTCCACCAGCAATCGGAGTGGTGAAGCTTTGGTCTATGAATTTGTTGATGATTGAGAGGGGCAAGTTCACTGGAATGCAAAGGGATCGATAATTAAGGAGTATTAAAAAAAGGTGTCGCATTTGCTCACGTTTTGTGCGAGCACCAAACGAAACGAACGCACTGGATAAAGAAACAGAAGCAGCGGCATTTGCCCGCTAAGAAGGCAGATCAATACGCAGTGCGAGACAACTTGTCAAATGACATTGAAACGTACACGAATTTAGACCGAATAAAAAACACTGAATCGTCGGGACGGCACATCACAAAGTTGCCATGCGCACCGAAGCCGTAGCTGTAATGAAATTGTTTTTGAACTGCTCTGATAGCGTCTGCGCAACAGTAGTTGTTTGTGTACTCACAAATTCTCATATTTTGCGGCCTAAAGTTCACAGCGCGGTGCCAAAACGCGCTCGTAGCAAAAGCGAAACCAGTACGAACATACATGCCGACGCTCATACATGCAGAGGCACCGTCAGTCGTCGCGAACTCGTGTGATTGCTGGCTTGAGGCTTCTTTCTGTTATGCTCCGTTTGGTTATACGGGCAGTCTACTCTAACGACATATTTCACATAGTTTGCACTCAGCGAGTGACTACCTTTCACGCAAGAGGCTGGTTCAAGGGTCTCCATCACGGTGACCTCGTGAAGCGGGTGCTCGGTTTTCTGCAAAGAGACAGCGACTGTAGACTATCTTGTGCTTTCAGTTCGTCGAAAATGATTACTCTGACAGTAAAGACACAGTTTCTTTCGAAAGTAGTACTTACAAAAATGCCCTGTAGGGCTTCCGCGAGGTGTTTTTGTAAAGCGCTGACAGCAAAACCTATGGGGAGCGTGCCGGTGGTATCCTACCTAGCACGCAATCGAGGCGCGTCCGATAGAGGGCGACTCCGTAACTCCTCGCAGCCAATAGTGGTTACGGACACCGGCAGCGGCGGCGGCGGACAACTACGGCGCCAAAAATGGCCGTTGTTGTGATCTCATAAGAGCTTACACTGTAAAAATACGGCGAAAGCCAGGCCTGCTTCCACCCACGAATTAACAGCGCTAAATGAACACAAACGAGCCACGCAAAACTACGTGACTCCGTAACTTTTCTCCGCTGAGTGACACACCCAATGAGGGTGCGGTAAGTGCACAAATGAATACCCAATTTGGTCATACAATGACAGTTTACAATGGGGGATATGCAGCCAATTGGAAGTCCAGCAAAACGAAGCAAGTTGCTACACACTGACCTAGGAAACAGCACGTTATTAGCTTGAGGCTTTGGGCTGCGAATCCCCGCTTGGTCGGCATGAGTGATCCTTTTTACAACAGGACTGCTCTGGGGCGCTTGAAGCAGTGAGAAGTGGAAGCGTTGTTATGATGCTGATTGCTTCAGAATACATGGGCCTCAAGTCACGGCACAACGTAAAGAGGCATGCCACATGTCGGTGGCAGCCCGCAGAACCAAAACAATTCAGCCGCTGGCAATAAACCCAACGCCGTGCACACCTCAGGATTGCCGGAGCCAAGAAAACAGCACTCTATTAGCTTGAGGCTTTGGGCTGAAAATCTCCCAATATTTGGTGTGTTACATCATTTATAGCAAAGTGACAGGAGTGACAAAACCAAGGTACCACTACAGCGTCTGCTCTCCACAAGGCATCGATAGTGTGTGTTTGGTCAGTGCTTCATAGGTTTGATGTGCGAATTTCAGTTCCCTGTGGGATCACGCCTGCCTGCTGCCCTGCCATCGATTTCCTTAGCTCCCGCAAAAGCCAGCTACATGCGAGAACCGTTACATGGTCCGGGTAGCCCGCCTTTCTAAGTTTGCTCAATTGAACATTATCGCTTCCTTCCATCATGTGTTCACATGATTTTGTCAGGGCTGATCACAAAGCAGAAATGGCAATGTCATTCTTAACAATCTGTGAGCGGTCCGACCAGTAATCCAACAGAGACTTGATGCTCCTCTGGCTATATTTCCAACAGATATGGCTTGGGCCAAAAGTAAGCTCAACATCTGAGAACTTGAGCGAACCATTAACAGCAGTTTCTGTAGTGAAGGACAAACCCATGCCTTGCTCTCTAAAAACCTTTAAGTTGTCAATCATCTTTGAAGTTAAGAGCACTGGATCATCTTCGAAGTAAGAACACTGGTGTCGAGAAACTTAAACAGAGTATTGCGGTGCCTGGGAATGCATCGAATATATTTTTAATACCTCTACCTTAAAAAAACACTTTAAGTCCCTATATCGAGTGGGCGGCTTCTAAGTGACGGGTCATCGCAGTGTGACGTCACGGAAAGAGAGCAACTCATGACGTACTAGCAGCAGATCTGTGATCTGCTTGTGGTGCACACAAACAACAATGAGTGCAACGTCTTGAAGCAACCCTGACAGTGACTAATGCTATTTAGGCTGCATGCAGGACGGTGAATTCGCAACTCAGTGGAACCTGTTGACTCGTTCAGGATAATGTCCATTGCGGTGGGGCTGGCTTGCATATGCTCAACAACAAAAACTTTAAAATCGAAGTAAAATATTTTATAAGTGTTGCCTGCCTCTGGTGTGTGGAGAGCGTTAACATTGCATACAAAGACAGTGGAAACAAAAATTGTTCCTTTTGCAATATCTCAAGATCGTGTCAGTATTCCTTTAAGATAAAAACTCAGATGCTTTAGGAAGCTATCCACATGGATGCCACATATGTTAGGAAAAGGCAGTTCATCAATGTTCCCACGAATGCACTGCTCAACGCTTTCGATCAGCTGAGCATGGGGGATACTATAAAATAAATCTTCAACATCAATGCTGAAGGCAGAACACCCTTCTAGCTTATGCACTTTCAGATAGTTCATGATTTCTGTGGAATTGGACACAAGAAAAGGATCGTCGAACTTTAATGTGTCCAGGTGAACTTGAAGATAACCTGAGAGGAGATGCAACCACGTTCCACCCTCAGAAACTATAGTCCTGAAGGGGGCATCGGGCGTGTGTGTCTTCGCCGTGTAGAAGACATCCTGGAGTGAACCCTTGGACATCTTTACTTTTTCAGCAACAGAATCCAGGTTGAACCCTTTGAGACGTTCTGCATAGTGATGCATGTGTGGTACTCTGCATGTTATTTTCTTCCGTTTTCCTTCACTAAACGTTAGTTGAAAGTGAGTGCTTGTGTCCTGTTCTTCTCTCTTTGTCTCCGTCGTCATTGTGCGCTCTCCGGTAATAATGAATACATACCAACTCGCCCAGTTTTCTGCTTTGTCGAGTACTGAGAGTATTGCTTTGGTTCTATGGACATTCATATCCCATATGCTGCTCCAATGCACTAACACAGCTGTTCATTTCTATAATTCCTGCCAAATTAAAGTGTTCATGTTTGTGTTGTCCTTTCTATATAGAGAGCTTGCTTTTTGGAATAGGTAACTATACTTGTCTGAAATTGCTTACTGAAAAAGTAGTCACTCAATGACAATACCAAGAAATGTAATTGCTTAATGAATTGGTAACGTTTAAGCCTGATTGATGCCAGGGGTAGAAGCATATTTGGGTGTACATCGTTGTTTGTACTGGCTTTAAAAGTAGTTTACTTGCTGTTGCAAATGTCTCCATTCCTCAGAATTAGCAACCAAAAATTGCATGCTTTGTGCATTGCCATAGGGGCATTGCAACAGCTTCTTAAAACTTATTTACCATTTTACACTTATTTTGCAGCCTAATACATTATGAACTCAGGACTGTGATGGTGATGTGGCCATGTCTAGACTGGTACTTCAGATTGGTTGCCTTGAAACGTATGAAATTGACTAGTAACTTTTCCAACTGATTGTCTGTAATATTACTGAAATGGAGAAAATAATGGACTTCATTACAACGTTTAAATTTGAATCATCAAAGTGAGGAAAACTTGCTTGTCTTACAAAGCAAGGATTCAGACTATGCATTTAATAATGCATCTTTTTGTTTTTACATAGCTGTCCTTGCTGAGAGAAACAGTATCGGATTACATGCCCCAATGCTTGGTAGTGGCAGTTTGATTTCACACTTCAAAATTTAAATAATGATTCGTCAGCAACTGTGTGAGTGAAACCTTATCACGTCAATGCGTGACTTTGTGCCACTTAAGCAACCGTAAAGGAAACACTAGTAGAAAGAAAAAACCCGCACGACGCTCTAAGCAGGGTCTACAACGAAGCGTGTAAATTAGATAGGAAATCAACACTAGCTAAAAGAGCCCCCATAACACAGCCCAACCAGCCGCTATCATTTATAACCAAATACTCAGATGCGCTCTCAAACATAAATAACATCCTCCGCAAGTATTGTACAGTAGGGTTGAGAGCTGGGCTAGTTGGTGAGATATCATTTTGACATATGGTGTAGTAGCGCAAATCGACGAGGACAAAGAGGACAAGAAGGACAAGTAGCGAGTGTCGTGTTTCTTCTTGTCCTCTTTTTCCCCGTCGAATTTGCTCTACTACACCATATGTCAAAATGATCCGCAAGTATTATCCAATACTAGCAAACAACGAGCGCCTTAGAAAATTGTTTCCCGGTGTACGAAGGGTCGTGTATCACTACAAGAGGAATGTTGAGGACATGTTAGACCATGCAAAAGTAGAACCTCATTCTACTGCCCACTTGACACCTTGTTCTCGTCCAAGGTGTATAACTTGCAAACACCTTTAAGATGATGTTATAGTTAAAAGCACCAGAAGTGATTGTGACCATCATATAAAACCCTCTTTTACCTGCACTAGCTCAAACGTTATGTACATGATCGAATGTTAATATTATCACAAACAGTACAATGGCGAAACGGGACAGCCTGTTCATGTTAAAATAAAGGGCAGCGCGCGGACACGGCAAAGAATAAAAAATGATCAAAGCAGTGGCACAGCATTTTAATGTAGCAGGTCACAACTTCAACGATCTCCGACTATACATACTTTAAACTTTCGGTCCCCAAGATACAGTTAGTATAGAGTCATACCTTATTGACAAGTTTAATACACTCCAGCCAGCAGGTTTAAACGTTTCAAAGGGGCCTCTTGTATCCATCTGATATGGTACATACACAACGAAAACCAATGAGAGTGAAGCCCTTCTAGGAATTTCTAACCTACCATTGTAATAATAATAATCTGGGGTTTAACGTCCCAAAACCACGATATCATTATGAGAGATGCCGTTGTGGAGGGCTCCGGAAATTTCGACCACCTGGGGTTCTTTAACGTGCACCTATAGCTAAGTACACGGTTAAACTTGGCAAAAAACAACGCAAAATTGAGACAGGACACAAGACAAACACGACAACAGCGCTGACTTAACCATGAACCAACTAGCCCAAGCCTCGACCACAGTAAGTACACGGGCCTCAAGATTTTCGCCTCCATCGAAAATGCAGCCGGCGCGGCCGGGATTCAATCCCCCGACCTTTGGGCAAGCAGTCGAACGCCATATGGCAACCACTAGACCACCTTGGTGGGGCAACCTACCGTTGTTGAGTGTTGCTTCATTCTGACAAGCGTAATTCACCGCAGTTGCCCTCTCCTCCTTTTTTGCTTGGGTTGGAGGAGAGGGCACGAGGCATATGGAGACAAGCGTTAAGGAAATAAGATGCAGCCTTGAAAAAGACAAGTCTGCTTGTGGAAACATTGGCTCCAGCAGACACTGCTTACGAATATATCATTTGTATTCCCTGCTATCATAATGCTTTCACTGAAGCAGTATAGACGCGTTTGTGAGAAATGAAATGTGTAAACTGAGGTAGTAATATAGAGAAACAGTTCCTTGTGTAATGCACATTAATGTGCTTGGTAATTCTGACCACAAAAATCGTGATGCCTTGTATCTCTTATAAATGTGCTTATTTTCCTTGCTTTTCCAGTTTTCACCACATCAAGTTATTTCACTCATATTTTTTATATGCTTCATGTGTTGGAATATGAAGTGGTTCTTTTGCTGTGCAGTGTTCCATAGATACTTCTCTGCAAACAAAGTATAAAAAGTAGAATTATAGGTTAGTGTTTGTTGGTGCTTGGTGCACATTCAAACACTTTTGACTCTTTCATATAGCACCGGAATGGCATCTAAATCGGATTCTATTTTTTCGGCACTTGGTGTTCGCATGTGTTAAGCATAGACTTTATGTGCTGTAAGATAGGATTTTTCGTAACACTTGCTGTGTCGGTGCACTATTGCCATAACAGTAGCTTGGGTTTGTGCAAAGCAAGACAAGGTGATCGTCTACTTCACACACATGCGGACCAACTCTTGTGTATTGCCTGCTGCTATGGTTCAGTTCACTGTAGCGTATGACATAATTTGCATTGCCTTTGCGTGCTCTCGATGGCTTTGCAGGCTCCTTGTCCTTTGTGTCTTTGGAGCAGTCTTCTTCATTGGCGTCTGTGCGAGCCCTTCTTCATTCCTGCCAGCAGTGCACCTATGTGACCTTGGACAAGTCGACTATGGACAGACACCTTCGGAAACACATGGGCGAGCCCCGCTTACAGTGCCACTTGTGTCCAGCTGCTTCATTCACAAGTCCAAGCTGCTGGCTCACATGCGCACCCACACAGGAGAGCGGCCTTATTCCTGTGACCACTGCAGTGCGTCGTTTGCGAAGAAAAGCAGCCTCGTGAGACATATCCACATGCACACAGGAGAGCGGCCCTTTTCCTGTTCACTGCAATGCATCCTTTTTTTTTAAAATCAACCTCATTCAACACATGCGCCGTCACACAGGAGAGCGTCCGTTTTCCTGTGTTCACTGCAATGCATCCTTTTCGATCAGAGGCAACCTCACTAGCCACATGCGCATCATACGGGAGAGCGCTTCTCCTGTGTGCACTGTAATGCAACTTTTGGTCTGAAGGCCACCCTCGTGAAACACATCCGCACTCACACAGGAGAACGTCCCTTTTCCTGTGTCCACTGCAGTGCGTCCTTTGTTCAGAGAAGCAGCCTTGTGAAACACATCCGCATGCATACACAAGAGCGTCCCTTTTCCTGTGTTCACTGCAATGCATCCTTTTCGGTCAAAGGCAACCTCACTTCCCATATTCGCACTCACACGGGAGAGCGTCCCTTCTCCTGTGCGCACTGTAATGCATCCTTTGCTCGGAAGAACAGCCTCGTGAAACACATCCGCAAGCACATAGGAGGTGAAGGCGAGGCAAAGGTTGCACCAGCACGGAACGACGGCAGTCCTCACTGCTTATCTAGGAGGTAGTCAGCTTTGGGCACTAAGGTAGTGTGAGCCCATATATCTGGTAACTACCTGTGCTCTATCTTGCTATGTGCGCACAATGTTCAGGAAGTGACATTGTGCCAGTGCTTTGGTGACATGTCGATACAAAAGGCAAAGTGACACGACATTCTTCTGAAAGATGGTTTGGAATTCATACATATGGTTCCATGGGAGCCTCTTTCACTGTTTGGAAACTAAAATGTTTAAACTGAACGAGAAAGAAATGTAAGCGTTTGATTACTGTAAACCACAATCCTAATCATAAAGTCACAATCATAAAAAACAGATTTCTATCATCTGCGTAATTTACGCAGACTATACAAGTCTGTTTTTTGATGGTGAGAGCCAATAAGACGCTTGCAAGTACGCAAAAGTGGGCGACAAGTAATTGTCTTAAGATTAATGTAGAAAAAACAAAGGCAGTGATGTTTCATCCACATAACAAACAATTTCACTAACCCCAATGAATTAATAAAACTCAAATAGAAGTACTATCGTCTTTTAAATCGCTTGGCGTATATTTCTCTGAAACTAGTATGTCGTGGGATTGCCAATTGAATCACTTAGTAAATTATCTAGAGCAATAGGTACTATGCGACGCCATTGTAAATATCTTCCTACATCCATTAATATGATGTTTTATAATTCAGTGTTTCTTTCCCTAGTTCAATACGGAATTCTAGTCTGGGGGATGACTTTAGCTGAGAACATTGACAAGCTGATGGTATTACAAAAAAGAGCAATACGCCTTGTCTCCAGGGTGCCATATATTTGGCATACTGCTCCTTTGTTTACAAAGCTTAGAAATATAAGAATTGAATCTTTGTACACATATAGGCTTTGTCACATGTATAGAATGGAAAAAAATTTAAAATGATAACGCTTTAACAAAATTGGCATCCTTACAGCAACATAATTCTTTTTAAATTTCGTCATTCAGAACCTTGGATCGTTAACAAAAACAGAAGTGAATACGGTGACCAAATGCTACAGTTTTGTTTACCTACTGTTCTAAATCAATTATACAAAGAAAATGGTCTCAGTGTATCAACTGTGTCACTAAAAAGGCTACGCGATGTATTTATGTGATTGCTTGTGCTGCCATGGGTTCATTTGTTTGTCTTTTTCTATGTCTTCAGCACTTTGCCTATTTTCTTCCCTTTTTTTTTTTCAAATGTTTCCACAATAACCTTGTTTATTTATTCCGACCGTGGATGTTTACTCTTTTTCTGTTTTATTTAGTCCATTCATTATGTATACCTTGTGTTTGTTTGACCGCTGTGAAGCTGCCCAGTGTATGAGGTGGCCAGGTTCCTCTCGAGCTGCTCAATGCAGCTTTTCTGCCTGCTCATCCTGCAACCTTGTTGTTGTGAATAAACACAATTCAGTTCAATAATGCAACCAGCAGACGAGAACCAAGGAAAGCAAAGTGAAATAAGCAAACTTTTACCTAATTGGTTGTGAAAGGATTAAGGAACAAAATGAGAGTCGGGAAATAAAGAGGCTGAAGCAGGTGGGCGGTTTTCTTTCAAATTAATGAAATGAGGCTCTCAAATATGTCAGATATTACACCTTCACGTAGCATGCAGGGATTTAAAGGGACCCTGAAACGGTTTTGACGATTTTGTACGAACACATTGAGCTGGTAGAGCAAGTCCTAAGGATCATTTACAGACCGATTTAAGCTCTGTGCGTAAACTGTGTAATTTATTACAAGGCTTTGAAGCTGCGAATCGCCACCGATCACAGCGGCTCAGCCAAACGCGTTTTCAAACCAACCACTTCCAGTACGCATCGTATTGGAAGCGCGACGTCACGCAGGCGGCTGATCTGATTGGATATGTCCAGTACACGTCACTGAACCTTCTGTGGGCAGCGAGCGTCGTCTGCCTGTGTTACAACGTACTCCGTGTTGACGTGAGCTGAGCGACAGTGTTTATCTCGAGTTTTCTTTTCTTGGACATAATTAATTTCCCTAGCCGTGTTGTGTACCACATATCTAGCAATTTCTAGCAATTGGTGACTTGTAAAGCTGCGAAATCGTGCAATGTTCGTGAGGCATCTGGCGAGCGGAATCCCTTCAGCTCGTCGCTGCAATGCGCGTCGCGCTCTCACTATCCGTTCAATGCCACGATCCACGTTTTATGTGGCTGTAACTTCACCCCTGAAGACACAACCACATTGCCCGAGTTTACGCGTATCGGTGATCGCTCTCGAAATATTTTTGTTTGTCCGCATGCTTTTGCAGATTGTCGCCGTACAGGAGAATAAAATAAGATGGATGGATGGATGGATGCTATGAGCGTCCCCTTTAAAACGGGGCGGTGACATGTCTGCCACCAGGCTCGAAGAAAAAAAAAAAACTTCCTTGTTTCATGTTGGCCTAATACCTTATCTACATTGATTAAATCTATGTTATTATACCAAAATATAAATTCACGGTCCATTTCTCTGCCTCTTAAGGCAGAATGACCTTATTTTTCCCCCATTATTTATTTTTGTTCTTTATCTCTACTTTTCTGCCACCAATACTCTAACCGTCTCTTACTTATTTCTATCGCGGACGTGTGCAGCTTTCCATTGTTGTCCCTAAAACCCAAGGCTTCATGTAGACTCGTGCCCACACGTATACCTGGGTGAATATCGCCACATTCAATCAGTACATGTCCCATCGTTTCCTTAGTTCCCCCGCAGCATGTACATTGTTCTTCTTCGTTACTGAATCTCGCTTTATAACTACGCGTTCTCAGGCAGCCGACCTTGCTTCAAACAGTAAAGCGCTTCCCTTGAATTATCATAAAACCTTTCCTTCCTTATTTCGTTTTTTCCCTTTCGGTAGTTACTCAGAGCCGGCTTCTTTTCCATCGCTGCCATCCAATAAGTCCTCTCCGCCTCTCTGACCTTCCGCTTGATGCTCCTTGTTGTCATATCGCCCGCACTGCCAGCCGTATATTTACTGGTGAGCCTCCTAGTTCTTTTTCTCCACTGCGTGTCAACGCTTTTTCTATACAAATACCTGAAAACCTTCTCTGCCCATCTACTGTTCTTCATTTTCCTCAGCCTCTCTTCGAATCTCATTTGCTCTGAGCTTCCCTCACTTCAAAGCCTGTCCATCCCATATCACCCTTTACAGCCTCATTTGTCGTCTTCCCGTGAGCGCCCAACGCGAGGCGGCCCACCGTCCTTTGATTTACATCCATTCCTGATTGTACCTCTGACTTCATGCACACTACTGAGTTCCCAAATGTAAGCCCCGGGACCATCACACCCTTCCACAGCCCTCGAAGCACCTCGTACCTATTGTATCCCCATAAAGCTCTGTGCTTCATAATTGCAGCATTCCTCTTTCCCTTTGCTACCGATGCTTTCTCTTGTACCTCCATATATCTATCCCCCTCATTTACCCATACTCTGGGGTACTTGTACTCGCTTACCCTCGGTATTTTTGGCCCTGTATAAGACCGCATGGTCCTCGTGATCATTGAATACCATCAATCCACATTTTGTTGCACTAAATCCTAGTCCTAGAGCCTCACATTCCCTTCCGCACAGGGCTGGGCAAAGATACTTTGAAATTGTATCGCGATACGATACAAGATACTCAGGCAAGAAGTATTTGAGATACAGATACAAGATACTTCCGGAATAATTGTATCCGATACGATACTTCCCAATTGTATCTTCAGATACTTCGATACATTTGCAAATTTGCTCTTATATATCGATATAATGAAGCAGGAAACGCTTATGAACTAAAATGTTTAATCGGAATTTTCTTAACTGCGACCAACTTTGTTTAATTTTGAGAAAATATCTCTTTGTGTCCCCAGATTTTTGTCTTACTGCTCAAGATATATTAGTTTCATTCCGAAAAACTCAGGTTAACAAGAGAGCTCTTTATACGCTGCCCTGTCAATGGTTCTTGTTTGACACTTTTGTAACTAATGGGGGCCGCTTCTCTACTTGCCGACCAGCTAGCGGGTTGCTATCTGAATACAAGAACGTCAATAAGAAGCCTCCGCACGATGGCGCAAATACCGCTGTGCAGTTCTACCTTGCCCGTAAGCGTATTACCGTTTTCGCAATACCGGATCACCCGAAATGCAGCAACAACGCTGGTAGCGATATTTTTTCGTTACGCATCATGTTTACATTGAGGGCTTAAAACTGCAATGATTTGTATATTCTACTTATCTGGTGGCGTAAAGCGTTCGTTAGCAACATATTGACTAACGTGCAATTTTTTGAAATTTCTTCTCCGAGAGAACTAGTGCCGTCGAGAATTGTCACAGGCGTATTGTAGTGGCACAAAGCGTTGCAGAATACCACTGCTATTGTTAAGTATTGCTCCGACTATCTCGTGATATGCAACAGCGAAAAACTTTACGGTGACCTCAAAAAGAAAACCAATATATTTTAGTCAAATAGCTAGCGGTTCCGTATCAATCCCAGTGAATACTTCAGGTCGTTTCACGTAAACTATGGATCAAATACTAAAACGTGTTAAAGGGACACTAAAGCAAAACGATTTTTCTCGTATTAGTACACTACTCTTTCACGACATCGGAACCCATGCTTGCTGCGAGAAGACCTTAGTAAATGAATCGCGCAAAACAAAAGTTGGTCGACGCCACCTTGAAGTTTCTACACCATTCGCCGTGACGTCACATTTTTGACGCACCTACTAGGGCCTACGTAGTTCCTAAACGGTAAAAATGAAGTACACTGTCCTCTGAGGGAGCCATAGAGTTAACATACCAAGTTTGAGGAAATTTTGTTGAGCCAATGGCGCCAAAAACGATAAGTACACATTGAAATCCTGACGTCATGCGTGGAGATTATAGCGCGAAATTTAAAAATGAAACTTGGAACTTCATTTTCTCCTTTATTGATACACCTATGATGGTGAAATTAACGACATTATAGTTTCTGAAAGTACAATTGATCAATCTAAACCGATTCATTGTTTTTCTTGTGTCCCTTTAACCGCGACTGAATGAACCAATGGAGCATGGCTTATCGTCATGTGGCGCTCCTTATTTGTTTTATATTTCGCTTAACTGGCTGATTAACTGAGGTCAATTATGAATAACTGAAGTCAAAAATGATTTTTAATATTCATTTACGACCAAGTGGGTGCCATCACGTCGAATAGGACATTCCAAACGACCGGTCCAATTTTTGGTGGCGACGTACATTGTGCGGGTGAAAGCGCACGAAATAGCAAATGAAACCACTCCGCCGCTCGTGCGCTACCCTACTTCAGCGCTCTGAAACGTGCTTCGAGCATAACAACCGGTGCGCGAACTGTCAGCATATCGAGGACGACGGTTTCCTTGCCGTGTGCGGGCGTCAGAAAATGTTAACGCACTGTGAAATCGATGCATAAAGCCGCGGCCGGTTTTTTCGCCATGGTCCACGCGCCACTTGTTGCGCTCGAAGCGGGTTTGAGAGCGCTGCAGTACGGCAGCGCACGAGGGCAATCACGTGGTCATGTTTTCGCGGGCTTTCTTTAGATGTGATGCAAACGGAGGACAGAAAAATAGCACTCATGGTGACAATCAAATTATGATCAAAATAACTGCTTGAATAATTAGCAGGAAGAACAAAGATACAGTACACCAAGATATCTTACGTTAAGTAGTGCTTGTTCTACGGCATCTAGCATCAGCACCGGTGGAGCGACAGTATTTAGAATCTCATTTGGATATAAGTCAATCTCATCGTATGTAAGTCAAACTTACATCCATGAGATCTTTTAAATCGCTGTCGCGTGAAAGCCGCGAGACACCACGCAAGGGAAACTTCGATAACGACACTTTAGGAGCATCAAAACTTTCGCGAGAGGTTCGTACGCCTTAGAGTACGTAGAACAGTACAGTGTTTACGAGGAAGCGTCATGGTACCGAACACGATAAAGAAAGAAGAAATTGCGAGAAAGCGAAGTTCGACTGCTCGTAGACGTTCGCGGGCTTGTTTCTGTCGAGATCGCGCGAGCGCCACCACGTGACTGTGCTCCACCAATACGGACGCGCTAACCTCATCGCCTGCCTCGCTGGAGAACTCTGGCAGATATATAAAGAATGTCACTGTCGTTAGTTTTATTCAAGTAGTTAGTAGCAGTAGTATCCGCTTGAGAAGCGTAGTTCAGCCACCGTTAATTGTTTCTCTCGGTGTTCTTTTTTATAGAAGTATCTTGTATCTTATACCGATACATTACTGAATGTATCGGAAATACAGATACAGATACCCTCTTGCGAGACGTATCGTGATACAGATACAAGATACCCAAGGAGTATCTAAGATAGTATCTACATTATCTTCGATACTGCCCAGCACTGCTTCCGCATATCTGCCAGTCGCTGTATATCATCTTGACTGTCCGCAAATAAGACAATATCATCAGCATAAAATAGACCTGGAAGCTTCTGCTTAACCATCGTGCCGACCTGCTTGTGTGACAAATTAAATCCAATGTTGCTACCTTCTAGCGCTTTTTCCATCCTCACCATGTACAGCATGAATAACAGCGGGGACAAAGGACATCCCTGTCTCAGCCCTTGATAATTTCAACGCTGTCCTTACTACTTATTCCTTCCCATTCTATACAAACTGTATTTTCTCGGTATATTTCCCTCAAAAGCTGTATACAGTCGTCTGCCCACTTCTTTCAGTATACCCCACAAATTTCCTGATTAACGTTGTCATACGCCCCGGTAATATCTAGATAAGCTACGTATAAGGGCCTGTTTTCTTTTTTCTATTTTCGATATTTCTATACACTGGGTAAGAACAAACAGATTATCGTCTAACCGCCTGTCAATTCGAAATCCATTCTGAAGTTCTCCCAAAATATTTTGTTTCCGACGCTTCTATTTTTAATTTTACTGCCTGCATCGCCAACCTGTATAGCACCGATGTAATGGTTAGCGGTCTATACGAGCGAATGTTATCCTTTTCTTCCTTGCCTTTATAGATTAAGTTCATTCTACTTTTTCGCCAACTGTCTGGTATTTCCCTCCCCTGTAAGCACTTTTCCACGGCTTTCAGCAGTGCTTCTTTAGTTTTGTCCGAGTTCGTTTAATGAGGCTGACGGGAACCCCATCTAAGCCCGGAGCAGTGCGCTTAGGAATTTTTGCTTCGGCCTTCTTCCAATTGAAATTCTCTAGTACTACATCTTCGTCGGTTGCACTCCTTTGCGTACTTTTACTCACTGGGGGAATCCCCTGGGCGACCTTTTTAAACGATCAGCTGTTATCTTCGGATGTAACCTAGCGCTTCATACCCTTCCAATTGATTTCCTCCTTCATCTACCATATGTTTTGCATTGTGACAGACTCCTACCCAGCGCTTTAGGTGGCTCCAAAATATCCTAGGCGCGGCCGATCTTTTCGCGAATCTCTGTCATCCAGCGTTCACTTTCACCTTTAATTTTTGCCTCGACTAATTTCTGCACAATGGATTTTTGCTCTAAATATATTTCCCATATTTGGTTGACTTCGTCCTGTGGCCGCTTCTCCTTTTTTGCTTGTCTGTGCTCCCGTGATGCCTCACGTCGCTTCTCGATCGCCTCCCTGATTTCTTTGTTCCACCAGCTTTTGGCTTTCTCTTTCCTTTCCAACAAGTAGTTTTCTTCTCTTTTTCCATTTCTTCCGTGATTACATGTAGCAGCTCACTATACTTCCAATCTTTGCTTGGTAGTTCGTCTATTTTTCCTCGACTCTTGCGGCTATATTTGTTATTTGTTTGTCATTTAGATACAAGCTGCCAAACTTGATTCTATGTTCTTATTTTCAGTTTTATATCCCATTTGTAATATTACGCGTTTATGATCACTACCCAAGCTGTTAATGCCTTCCTCGTCTATTCTCATCTCTCTAAGTTTGTCATATATTCCTTCTGTCATGAGACAATAATCAATGCTCGATTGCCGGTTTCCGACTTCCCACGTGATCTGCCCCTCACACTTAGGCCCCACGTTAACTATCTCAAGACTACGTTGCTCGCAGAGATCTAGCAATAACTTGCCATTGGTGTCTGAATATCCGTCAAGGTCATGAATGTGAGCGTTCATGTCCCCTAGAAGGATTATTTCGGCATCATGACCAAATTCTTTAATACGGTGCTTATGCATTTCACTATCTCCAGATTCTTTTCTCTGCAGTTATTGCCTGTCCACAAGTAAGCTACACCTAGCCACGTTTTCTTTCCACCTACTGTGCCCGAAACCCACATGTGCTCTGAACACGTTTGTTTCACTCTATCCAATTTGTTCTGCTATGAATTAGCATTCCAACACCCCCACCCTCCTTTCTGAGGTGATCCTGTTACATCCTTCCCAAATATAATTGTCAATATGTGGTGGCTCTTTCAAGTCTCTAAGGTGTGTTCCTTGCTTAACTGCTCCTCAATCTCTAACCATTTTGCCTTTTTTCTGCCACCCTGCTTGTTTATGTAGCTAATTGCAACACGCGCCTTCTCCCTTCTTTTACCTTTTCTCTGGTTTTTCGCTATACTGCCTGTCAAAGAGTCCCCCTGGTTGTTTTCCTCATTACAAGCTACCGTGGGCACCGAAGGGCCCGCGTGCCCCCCAAAAAAGCTACTGCGCGTCCTGCCAGTCGCCAGCCCACCTCATGACCAAGCCTCTTATCGAAGTGAATTCTGTCTCTTTGGAAACCGCCCCACCTGTTCACCTCCCTGTTTATATCCACTACCTCGAAGCCCTTCTCTCGACTAATTCGCCATATCTCTTTGTTTGCGTCGACAACCGCTCTTTGCAAGTTGATATTTCTCACTGGTACTTCCGGTATTGTGCATACCACTATCTGCACCTGAGAGGAAATGGCGCGCATGTCCTCGACCCCTTTCGCCAATGTGGTCGCTAGTTCGGCTGATTCTTCATTCAAGACGTCGTTTAGACCTCCCGCGATTATCACGAGGTTACGTCCATTAGCCTTAGTTGCGAGTTTTGCGCTAGCTTGTCTCATCACTGATCCCAGCCTATGTCCTGGGAACTTCCCTATTAAAACTCGTTTGTCGCCTCTCACCCTTTCCTTGACTGCTTCTTCGCATCTAACTAAATTCGAGTCCCCGGCGATTATCACGTGCTCCGACTCTTCTGCTGGACCGTCCCGCACCTGGCCACTGCCTCGGTTACTAGCGCGTGCCACTTCTGCTTTGTCCCCTCCCCTTCCCAAAACTACTTCGCGGAAGCTGGGTCCTGTGACCCTTGCACCTGTCTTTTCCAAACCTGTTTCCACCTTCGAGTCTACCACTGGGGGGTCGATGCCCCGCTGTTCCCGCTGTCGCTTGCTTCTTTGCTCACCATGACTACCTTTGCTAACACCTCCTCGGCTGACTTAAGCCTTTCCCCATAGCCATCTGCTGGTAGTGTGGCGGCACCTGTCGGAGCAGATATCAACCACTCCGCGAGCTTCGTCTTTGTTGGGCCTCCGAGAATGCGCGCAACCCGTCGGCGCACAATATTTGAGGCCATGATTGGGCTAGAGCGTACTGTAACTGGGCGAAGCTCAAACCGTCGAGTGCGCTCATGAGAGCGCTGCGATCGCCGGCGATGTCAGGGTGTCTGTGAGTTGAGGGTGCAAGGCAGTGGTGAGGAGGAGGGTATAGATAAATTCCGTAGCGGCATTGGTAGACAGTGCGTCGCTTAATTTCTTGTGCGAATGATTTGGGGATGCCCCTGCCTAAACGCTGACAAAACTTCAAAAAACCGTTTCAGGGTCCCTTTAAAGGACCCTTGACAGCGAAAGTTATGTCTGCGACTTTTTACTGTAATTTGTAGATTTGTGTCTGGTAATCCCGGAATTGAATCGTAATTGCTGTAACGCATTGTATAATTAATGCTATCGTCGTTAATTGAGAACAATTTTTCGCCAGTTCAAAACGCCCGCCTAAATACCATAAACCTAGCGCCCCTTATCAGGGGAGCGCCTAAGATCATGTTCACTCAAGCTTGGGTGTCGTTGAATGCGCAGTTTTCAAATCGGGGCCGCGCACGGGGTAAAGAATGAAACTATATACCAGTGCTTTGCTATTGTTTAGTACGTGCCCCCCACCCCTCTCCTACCCAGAAAAAGAAGCGTTCTGGCCGGAGCAGCCAGAACTACGTTGTGAGCTGCCCGACAACGCAGCGAGAGGGGTGACGAACAATAGCCCTCGCCAGGTGCCAGTCGGGATATTGTGCGCGCCTCACAAATATTCCCTGACGTCGACAATACTCGTTTTACTCGTGAAACGTCACACCGGGCATCTGTCTTCGTCATACTAGTGGCGATGTCGCGAGGTGCTGAAAAATCAGATGAGCACTCACGCTTACTTTTAAACCAATTAAAATATCCTAAAGGCAACGTTCGTCACACATAATCGGTCAGAAGTGCCCACGCATGCAGGACTATCAAACAACACTAGCATCTGGAGTTTCCATATTTGGTGTCGGGGGGTCCTTTAATGTGCAACGAGATTTTTCCCAAGTCCATAATGGGAATCCTGAGTTACATCCTTATGAATTTTGCCCAGTCATTCTCGTTTCCCCTCTTGTTGCTTTCAAATTAAAGGGACACTAAAGAGAACAGTGAATTGGTTTAGATTGATAAGTGTGCTCGGAGAACTCTTGTGTAGTTTATTTCGCGCCGAACTTTGTATTTCGTGACGTAAAAGACTTCAAAGAGCATTTAACGTATTTTAGCAGGCTAGAGCATAATATCGCTCAGGCCGACCTCTCTGCCTTTCTATAAAAAACCTCTCTTTCTCTCTCGGCGCCACTGGCTCGACGAAATTTCCACAAACTCGTTATGTCAAGTTTCTGGCCCCCTCAGAAGACAATGTATTCGATTTAGCTGATTAGGAACTACGTAGGCCCAGCAGGCGCCGTCAAAAATATGTGACGTCACGGCAAATGGTGCGGGAATGCCAAGGTTGCGTCGCCACCTGTATTTACTTCTTGCGCGTTTTCTCGCTTATTAAGCGTCTTCGCGCAGAAAGCGTGGTGTTTTTGATATCGTGGAAGTCTACTTTACTAATGCGAGAAAAATCGTTTTGCTCTTTAGTGTCCCTTTAAAAAGACATCAAAATTATATGTGTCATCAATGTATATCGAAGTTATGGGGCTTCACTGTTTAGCGATTGTATTCATTCGCGTTTATCAGTGTTGTACGGAACGGAGCTCCTAGAATCCACGTTCCAGGAACTAGTTCTTTGTGGGAGGAACGGGAACGCAACCGTTCTGTTCAGAGTCGGTGGAACTGTAATGGCAACTCGTTACGTTTGCGTTACGTTTGTGACGTGTACAGAAGGGCGTCTCTTCTGTACACGTCACACGGCACTGAACAGATGCACACGCGTATGCAGTACATCGTGCAAAACAGTGCTGATGGGCAACTGCGTGAATTAAAAAGAAAACTACCTGTCGCATGTCACCTGACAATGCTGCATCCTGGTTTTAACTTCAAGGCGTCTTCCGGGTGCACTGGGAAGCGCACGCCGTAATGAAATACCTGTGGGAGGCATAGCGTATTATTATTAGCTTTGTACAGTAAGGATCAGTAGAGATTGCATCCACCGGCCGTTCTGGAGTATGGACATGCCGTAGAGAACTTTTACTCGACATTCAAAAATCATCGAACCCCATCCCAAAGCTGCCGCCAGAAAAGGGTGCGCACTGATTTATGTCGGAATGGGCACGTTGCAAGTGTACTTGTATTAGTAGCCCCCAAGACAGTTTATTACGGGCTCTAGAAAGGCCGCTCTTCCAGCTTTCGCTGTGACTGTGCTGCGCTTTCCGCGCAGGCCTGGCATTTTTTTACCTTGTTGACTTTCTTGCTCGACTCACTGAATGTCGCATGAATTTGTTTGCTTTATATTTGGGCCGGTTGGTACATGTCCATAGAAAATGAGAAACAGCGTTAACCACAGGACAACATAGCCAGCGCTTAGTCCGTCTCTGCCCTGTTGTCCTGTGGCTCGAGCTGTTCTTTTATTTGGGTGGCATCAATACGGGGCCCAGCATACAGAAACAAGGGAGGGGACGTTGGGGACCAGAAGTACAGAAGCCGAGGTGCCTGCATGTGGTACCGCGAAGTCTTTGAACGCCACAGATAGCGGAGCGAATTTAGTGTCTGACGGCGGAACCCGCCATAAACCCAGTGGCCACGGAGTGAGTGGAGCATCGACGTGCTAACCACCGAAACCCCGCGCGGTAGCTTTCCGCTGCACATGAATAGGCTATACTTGCGGGCCCCAACGTACTGATGGCGAAGTTACATTTCGGTCGTCCCATAATATTCTGGTGGCACGAGCGGCTCATTTTCGCATGGATGCCATGAGATGGCGCCACTGCAGCTTTCCTACTTCCCAGATCACGTGGGAAGTCGGAAACAAGCAATCAAGTGTTGATTACTGTCTCATGACTGAAGGAATTTACCACAAACTGAGAGGAATAGACGAGGAAGGGATTGAAAGCTTGCATAGTGATCATAAACGAATAACATTAAAAATGGGATATGAAACTGGAAATAAGAGCGTGGACTCAAAGTCTGGCAGCTCGTATTTAAGTGACAGACAAATAATAAATATAGCTGCGAGAGTCGAGAAAGAAGTAGGCAAATACCAGGCAAGGACTGGGGTATAGTGAGCTGTTACATCTAATGACGAAAGGGATAGGGTCCATTGGGAAAGAGAAGAAAACTATTTGCTGGAAAGGAAAGAGGAAGCCAAAAAGTTGGTGGAACAGGGAAATCCGGGAAGCGATCGAGAAGCGACGTGAAGCATCACAGGAGCATAGAACCAGGGGCGGCGCCAGTGGGGGCACGGGGGGGCTGGAGCCCCCCCCCGAATTCTCGCTTGCCCCCCTTTGCTCTCCCAAGATCGCCGAAAAGCTCACCCATGGTAGGCAGTATGAAACAAAATGTCAAATTTCTGTCATAATTTGAAGCAGGTGCATGACAGCAGCGCTGCTTATCCAAAGGACCATCTTGTTTAGGCATGACAGTTTATTGTAGGAAATTTCTTCTCACAAGCGATTGCCCACTCGCCTGTGATAAACAGGCGCTTGAAATACAGTGCGAACAGGCGCAAAAAAAAAATGCTCCGACTGATATAGATTTAGAAAGGGTCTACACTTTGCAGTCCGGTCTGCTTGCGTGAACCAGCAAGTTCGTGCCTCGGATGCGAGAGCCTCTTTTTGAGGCGCCTTCCCCTCTCATACCGCTTCTGCAGAGAATAAGCTTCGCCCTGCTAGGCTCGCATAACCGCGAGCGCTGGGCAACCCAAGACAGCACGCATATGCCACGGATACACGTGTCGTCCATAAGCGGACCAAACACAGGCGAAGCAAACAGAGTGGGCTTGAAACCTTAGATGTTCATATACGGAGCCGATTCCAATGCCTTTCCATGCGAACTCCGCTCGGCAACTGGGCAGAGTTGAACCTTGGCCATGCGGAGATCCCAGGCGCATCCCTGAAAAGCAGTATAACCGAAGCCAGAACACGGCAAGCGGGATGCGCGTATCGTCTTTCGGCGGCGCCAATGCGGACGCCCAAGAAACAAAGCGGACAAACTGCCGCGGTGTTAGATTCGTTTGCTCGCTTTTTCTTACACCGTGGGAGTCTTTTTCTTACACCGTACTCGATCGCTAGCAAGCAGTGCTTGTGACGCAGGAGGAAACGCCAGCCCGTCTTGCCGCCACGCCAACGTGCGGTCTACCCTACAGGACATTGGGTTCATTGCCTCAGTATGTCGCAGAAAAGGTCCATTGCCGACTTTTTTTCGACTTCGAGCAAGCGGGCCAAGCAAAAAGGCGTCCCCCCGAGCTTTCTGCTTCAACAACCGAAGAATCGCGGACGCTCCAAGAACAAGAAAATTCTGCTCAGTGCTCCGTTTCGATTCCACTTGAAGAGACTGTGTGTAGCACCGCTTCTGACGACGCTTGCCCGTCCTCGCCGATGCAATGGACAGCGAATGTGACGAGCTTTCCGCATCGTGGGCAGCAAGGGATGAACCTGATTCTGCGACCGAATTCACCGCCTATGTAGATGCCGACCACGCAACCAGTTGGACATTTCGAAATTCAAGGCAGAGCAACCCTGTCATGAGTAAGGAGAGGACGTATGGACGACGAAGACGACGAAGTAGGAGGAGAAGCACGCGGAACAGGCACGAGCGCGTGCAGGGTAGCACACGGCGCGATGCGCGTGACACGAGCCGTAAACGAAGGCAGCAGTTCGATGAGCTGCATTGTTTGCGTGGCTACTGAAGAAGAAGGTCGCATTGGCAGCTACGTTCTGTCAACGGGAAGGCAGCGAGCGTTCGATACAGGAGGCCGTGACGCTGGCACTCCGTGGCGTGGCCGTTGACCTCGACGACGCTCGGGCGAGGCTCCTCGGAGGTGCTGCAGCACCTTACGGCAATCCCGGACGCACCAGCAGCAGTCCCCCTTCAAACTTCGGCCAGCAACAATCCCCGGGACGCCACGTCATCATGTACAGCAGGGGCCGAGCTCGTACTTAAGCCTAAGCGACAGCGACGCCTGGCCACGTCAGCGTCCGGGAAGAGGCTTACGGCAGCGTGGCTAACCGACACGTATCGGAGCGACGATTGAAGAGGATCGTCAGAAACATCGACTGCGGATCCAACCCCACGGAGGCGGGACTCAGGGAGTTTGACGGAACCAAGTAAGCGTGTTCCATCCAGACTACGACTCGACGGCGAGGCCTACGTGGCCAGACACTCCAGTAGCGACGCTAGTCGTAGGTCTCAAAGTACTGAGAAGTGTGTTTGTTAACTTTCGCATATTTCTTTTGTGGTTATAAGATTTTCTCTGTTAGTTATTTTGAGTGTTTTCTTATAGTTTTTCTTGTGTGAAATTAAATTGTGTGCTGTGCCTACCTGCGCCTTCTCAATCTATCTCCAGCGCACACGCCTCCGAGATCGGTGACAAACCCACACAGCCAATACTGAACCCATTTCCATCTAAGAAGTACGGCAAATTGAGCAGGAGCTTCAACTCGGACTGGTATCGCCTATTTCCTTGAAAACGAGTACTTATGAATAAGGTCTTACATACAGGACACGTCCTTTCACGACAGAAATTGGCTACTGCAGTGCACAATAGGTTTCGACATACCTTGAGCTGCATACAAAGGACCCTTTTCCTCCAGTTTCAGCACAGGGTCGATGATAGTGCCACCGAAGCAGGCCTACCTCCAAATGCTGTGCCAGTGGTAGACTGTTCTTTGAGCCGGGTTTAAAGCCCCATTGGACAGCTTTGCGGGGCCATCGTCTTGCATAGACAGCTTGCTCTCATGCAGTCTCCTTGCTTCACCAGGGGTCATTCCTTCGCTGAAGTAATGTAGGAATGCTTCCCTTGTAGACCTGGAGCCGCAGAGCATCCGCCGAGTTGGTGCTGTGGCTGTGCCTGTTGTCGATTCGTATCACTGCAGCAAGGGGCACTTCCCTCTGCAGATATTTGTCACTGGGTTTGGTGTTAGGTGTCACCAGTTTTATTTTTATGTCAACTTTAGCTATTAGTTGGCATTGCGTGGGCCACGTATGTACCTTTCTTGTTCTTGGCGTGATGTTGGCAGCGCCAAATTTTGTGGAAAGCCATCCTGCATGACACACATAAGCGCAAATGAGAAGCTCTTACATAATGCACTTCCTTGTAAAAAAATCACGCCATATCCAGGAAGTGAATGATGATGAGTGGGCGAAGCTCCGGAGGTAATCTGGTAAAACGTCAATCCCCGTAAATTTTTCCCACTCGATCATCATACAAAGACCTGACACACAAATGCGGGTGCTCATATATGACGTTAAGCTCAGGGGAACGTTTGTTGTCGGCGTTGCCGTTTTGCATTTCGAGGGCGAGAGCGCGTTCACGATCGTGTTCATCCATGGCAGAAAGAAAATGTTTGGTCTGGAACGCGCTTATACTTCAGGGTCATCATCGTCATCGTCGTCGTTATCACGTGTAGAGAGAGAGAGAGAGAGAGTACAACTTTATTAAGAGTCCAGTGCAGACGCAGAGGTTGCCCCGCGCCACTCGGCTACCCCGACGTTGGGACCGGCAGGTCTAGCCTAACGGCCCTGTCGCGGGCGCACTGGACGGCCAGGATTTGGTCCTGTAGGTTTGGGCTGCGCAAAAGCGCATCCCACTCGGCCTTGTTGTGGGTACATTCCACTATACTGGAACGCGCTTATTCTTCATGGTCATCAGTCGTCATCGCCACGGAACGCGCTTATACTTCATGGTCATCAGCGTCATCGTTATCACGTGTAGTGGGTACATTCCACTATACTGGAACGCGCTTATTCTTCATGAGTCGTCATCGTCATCTTTATCACATTGAGTGGATACATCCTACTATGCGTGGCTACGTAGCAAAACGAGACACAAGGGATGGACAGACCCACGGCTTTAGGAGCTTCGCCCCTAATATAATTATATCTAAATAAGAATATATAGCTGCAAGTACAAAACTGTTTTCGCAGTTGCACTGCTGTAACATCTATACTTTTATCGCATCTCCAGCTGGCTGCACGTATGGTGTATTCTGTGCACTCGCACGGCGCTATACGATTGTCTGGGCGCCATGTGGGTGGTTGTCACACATTTGGTTGGGACACCCCAGACGTGAGTGCATGCCACCGTGAAGAATGACGGTAGAATGTGGAGCAATCTTTTTGCTCAGTGCATGCTAGCAGACGACACAGTGAGTAATCTAATCAGTGCAGGTGTAATTTGCGGCTGGGGTGGCCGCAGAACACGGAAGGACTAGAGAGAATACGTGCACAAACATACTCTGGCTATGTGCGCACAAGGCTACATTTACAACAGTGGTCCCACAGACATTAATGGGACACTAAAGGTACATATTAAGTCGGCGTTGATTGCTGAAATAGCGGTCCAGAAACCTCGTAGTGCTACTTTCGTGCCAATAAAATGCTTATTCTGAAATAAATCGCGTTTTAGTGGTCCGCACGGCGTTAGCTAGTGCACTTGAAATTGCCCGCCTAAAAGCAGGCCTCCTGACGTAGCAGTTGTCTTGTCCAACGTTGCTCGCCTTTACTGCACGGCCGCCGACACTAGTAGCAGCAGAGCGAAAGTAGCGGGAGCCACAGAAGCAACAATGGCCATTGAAGCTTACCACGATGGATGTCGTCGGTGAACCTTACAATGAGACATTGGCTCATGACACTGGCGCAGGGGCACGGCACTCAGCCACTTCGAGTGCAGGGGTTCGTTTTGCGGCGCCCATTGGAAAGTCACCTCAGTTTCTTTGCTACAGCTCAAGTGGTGTATAGACTATTCAGGCATCCAGCAACGTCCCATGCACGCAGAATCTTGTCACACTTTCTGTCTCAGTGACTTTTGTGAGCGGGCAAAGCACACGCAGCAGTATGCGATACCGAAACTACCACTGAGACGCTACCGCATGAGCGAAGCGCAGTTCAGCGAAAATGGAATTTTTGAACCACTTGCCCCATTCCCCGTGGTAATGCCAAGCGATTCTTTTTTCCATGAATCAAACAGAAACGGACAAGCAGCACTTTAATTTGTTGTTATGTACGGAAGGTTCTTTTTTTATTGCAACTGGTTTGATTACTAGTGATTAATAATTGTATTCAGCGCTCTTGACGTCATTGGGATCATTTAAAAATTGACCCACTCGTGGCGCATATGGTGTCATACATTTACCTTACTTTCTTGATTAGTAGAGCACTGCTATTGATAATACACGTTCACCGTTTCCATTTTGACTCATCCTCTCTGTCAATTTACGAATCTCCTGAACACGAGGTGACTTTGCAATTGCTGCTCGAACTTTACGCGGCCACTGCTACATTGAGCTCAATAGAGCACGTTAATGGTCACTTTCAGTGATGTGATTGACCGAAGCCGTTTCCGCGTAGCTTCTAGTGCAGCTAAAATCTTACTTTGGAGCAACATCAAACCCTTTGGCGCAGTTTCCAAGTAAACACTTTCGAACGTAAATATTTGTCTGTAAGCTGGGCCAGCTGCACAACATGTTTAACAAAATCAATTTATGCACAAATACATGCATCTTTATTTATAATGTCCGAAAAGATGAAATTAAGGTCTGTTTTTGGTCTATTTTTTTGCGGACAGCCTCATGTTTCTTTTAAAGGCATGACATCAGGTCTCCTAGGCATTTTTCCATAATTCGTCTCATATTTGTGAATGAACATCACTTTCCCTGACGCTTCAGTTACATTACTGGAAGCACCAGCTATGTAAATTTTCCATGCATTCTGTTTACCATCCAGAAGAGCTGTTCTGATGATATCCATACTTTCAGAATAATGTAGGGCTTTGTTTTGCGGTAAAGTGCCTGCTGTTTTGCTTTATTGAGAGATTCGTAAAGATTCTGGTTCATGGACCGTTAATAACATACAAAGTTTATTAATTGTCCCTTATTGCTCAAAATCTAATTTGTGTTCCATGAAATTTGTGGTTAAGGGAGGCTTTCTGTTTAACTTCGGCAAGTTCTTTAATAGAAACTGTTGCTGCGGTCAAGAAACAGAACCGAGACACCGACACCGGGTTGCTAGGACCTTATGCTTTCTCTGTAGTGGTTATGGTGCTCGACTGCTGACTTGAAGGCCGCGGCAGCTGCATTTTTTATAGAGGCAGAATGTTTGAGGCCCGTGTTAGATTTAGGTGCGTGTTAAAGAATTCTGGGTGGTCAAAATTTCTGGAGCCTTATACTATGACTTTCCTGAGAATCACATCGTGGTTTTTGGACGTTAAACCCCTACAATCACTATTGTTATTGCCATGCTTTTTGAGCCAAATTCCACAGTCCACTGCAGCATGTAGAATTGTTGACAAAGTCTGGTGGTTTTATGGTCAAATTTAATTTAGAAATTAAGCACTCTCCACGAACTTTTATGGAAGTATATTACAACAAACGGTACGCTCTTTTAAAAATGGACTACAACGAAATGTTCTGTTCAAACAAATATGTGTATTGCTCACTGTAGTCAATCAAACAAATAGCTTGGTCATAACAATTAAAAACTATTTTCAGTGATTCCACTCCTGCGCCAACTGCGCCAAAGTGCGCCAAATTGTATTTACTGCGCCATCCTGATAATATCGACAAAATTTGCGCCAAACTGCGCCAAAGTCTCGGGTTTGGAGGCGTCTATCACCGGCAATCGCACCGCCGACGCGTCAGAACATGTGCAGCTCAATCTTGGGGCTGCCAATAAAGTCGCAATCATGGACCAAGAATTATTCCGCTGAATAAATAGCGCTCGTGCGTGCGTTCCGAGTAAGCCACGATGCCATGCACGGTGCCGACGCAACTTCTGTTCTGCAAGTCGGCTCGACAGCAAAACGCGCTCTCCGCAGAGGCTCGTGACGTCTAGGCCTATCGGTAGCGAGAAAGTGCGACGGCGATTCATCGGCGGACGTCGTCTGTTCCAGAAACGCTGCTGATAGCTCGTTTCAAGCGTCGCACGGCACGTAAAGAAAGCAATGTTCAGTAATAACTACATGAGTGCCGCTAAAATGTCTGTCACTTCTGTTTCCGGACATCGCGGAATGAAATCTGGGTCGCTCGCAGTAGATATATGGGACAATATCAAATTTTCCTTGCTTCGCGTTTATGGAAGAGCACGCGAACGGTGGAAACACGTTGACACTTTTCTTCAGATATACTTTATCCATGGATCTTCATCCAGAACAGCTTTTTCGTAATTCCTTCCGCCAGCACGTCCGAGTTTGTAATCACTCTGCGGTAAATACCCCCTAAAAGGCCCTGCCGTTTCGAGCTCACGTGCTAGGGTTCCAATTCGAATTTTTGCTTACTTTTTTAAAAATGTCATCTCATTAGTAAATCATATCTCCTGGTCGGAGCAGCCGCAAATGCGCAGCTGTCAGTAGCGGGCCCGTCGCTGACGGCCCACAGTGAAGCGGCTACGCCATGTTACACGTCCGCCCCTTGCTTTCAGGGGTCAATAGCTAACGGTTAAAAAAACTAAGTTTCGCTTAAGAGCGAAGAAATGAATGCGATACCAAAAAAAATGTATTGTGAAAAGAAGTAAGACTAGCAGCTAACTCTTTTGGATCCGATCTCGCGTAACTCAACAAAACGCTGGTTTAAGGGAAATATCCCCTCCAGGAACCGAAGCGTTTCCTTGCTCTGAGATACACGCGCTATCCGCACAACCGCTCCGCACGTGGAGGGACACCTGCCGCTCGCAAACGGAAAAGGAAAAACCGGTACCGTGTGCGACGATTGGCGTCGTTCCGGTTTTTCCTCCTCCGTTTGCGGGCGGCAGGTATCCCGCCTAAGGTCCCTATATTTATAAAGGTAGCGACAACTACACGCGCGCCCTCTCGAGGGGTCCCTGCAAATGCATGAAGCAAATGCATGAAGCAGCAACAGGTAAGCGTAATATGCGGGTGATCGCGATATACGTGTGCGAATTACGGGAAAAGTGTTACGTTAGGCAGGGTAGCCTCCGTGGGATTACATACAACGGCGTCGACTGGTGCTGACCGGGCAACGAGTCGACACGAACGCATGTGGGCCAACACGTGTGTGTGCGCGCGCCTGAGCCATGTGCGCTTTGTGATCGTGCTACGGAGACAGTGCCGTGACTGACCTGACTCACAGCGACCGCGACCAGTCGAATTTGGGCAGCTGCTTGTCTTCTGACATACGAGGTTGGTGGTAGCGCCACGGTGCTACCCGCGGTTTATGAAAGTTGCACGGAGTGAAGCCCCGAAACGGACCTTCCGTACGACACCCGCTGAGGGGTATATCGGAGAACAACCAAACAAGACAACAAACACACTTTTATTACAACAACAACAAAAAAAAGGAGAAGAAAAAGAAGAATATACATCTCTTGGTCAATATGGCTAAATCCCGCACCCGCACGACGAAAAAGTCGACCACCCCAGCGGAAGACGAGGAAAGTATGGTACAGTGCAGCAGCTGCGAAGGATGGACATACCTGGAAGAAACGCCTTTCGAAAATTTGGAAGAGGCAAAGGACAAGACATACACATGCAAACACTGCACCAAGATATCCACACTGTACGCAAGCTTAGCATTACAGGAAAAAACAATGAGGGCAGAATTTAACTTGCAAGTGGATACAATGAAGGAGCAATGGAAAGCATCAGAAACTGCTCATAAGACAGCGATGAAAGAACTCGTACAGGAGTTGAGCACTGAGCGCACCCTACGCGAAGAACTCTCTACAAAAGTAGCAGCTCTACAGGCCGAAGTCGACAAACTCAGACCCTCGAAAGGCCACCTGGACACTGATGACACCGATGTACACACAGGTGATGCTGTTCACTGAGCAAAAAATGAACTCCAGCCTCGTGACTCAGAGCAACAAAACACTGCCAAAGTACTAAGCAACTCTATGGCAAAAGATGAAACTGAGGAGGACAGAGAAGCAGGTCCATGGCTGAAGGTGGGAAAAAACAACCGCGTAGAAAACCCCACAAAGGAGAAAGCAACAACACAAAGAAGCAATGAACAATCAGTTCCAAAGAAGTGGAACCAACCCAAGCAACAACTGAGGTACACACAGTCGCAACACAGACGCTCAGTGGTGCTCGGAGACTCAAATGCTCACCGCCTGAAACGGCAGCTCCACAAAGACGTTAGCGACTGGAGACTCCGCGTCACAACGAAACCGGGAGCAACAATGGAGGAGACTCTGCTTCGAGCTGAGAAAGAGATAGAGCAGGCAAATTCAGCTGAAACTAAGCTCCAACTAATCCTGCATGTTGGCTCTACCGACATACTGAACGAAAAAGAGCCACACAGATCTATCGAACAGTTAAAACAGAAACTGACAGCTTGGAGTCAAGCTGATCCCCAACACCACTATATTCTATGTGCCACACCAGAACTGACACCACGAGGTCCACACGTGGTAACCGCCTGCCGAGAGTGGAACAAACAAGCTAACGAACTATGCACCATGCTTGGCCCCCAGGTAGAATTCTTCTCAACTACAAACCAAATGGACGGAGACTACCTCGAGGACATACACTACACTGAAGCAACAGGCACCCATGTTGGGCACCTCCTGGCTATGAAAGTAGCCAATTTTTTAGGAGTTTACAGGGAACATCACGGCAGCTCCCACAAGCTCGTCGACGTCTACCAAAACAAGACCACACAATGCGAGCCTTCCTGAAAGCTATGACAACAGCATTCACACAAATGAGCCAACCGAACCGTCGCAGGTGAAAGAGAGGCAAAATGCCCCGACCAGCCCACACGAAGAAAGAAAAACAACCCAAAAACACAAGCGCAAGTAAACCGCAAGCAGAGACGTATAAGGCAAAAAACAATAAGAAAGGAAAAAGAATTCAAAATCTGCCTACTAAACATACAAGGTGGCAGTAAACTCAAGTGGGCAGAACTACAGAACCAGATAGACAAAGAATACATCAACATATATGCACTTACAGAGACCCACCTTCGAGACGAGGAAAAACCACTCTTACACACAGGGCTTAGTTGGCTTGGCCAAAACAGGAGAAAAGGACATAAACGAGGAGGGGGAGTTGGGTTCATAACAAAAGACCAGACCACACAAGAGGGAAAGGATGCCTGCCAAGAACACATGTGGATTACTGCGAAACTCGATAAATGTCACCTCAACATATGTTGCCTATATGGCTACCGGCTCAGAACAACAAACTTGGAATGAAGAAATCTATAACTGCATAAAAAAAGACATAGAACAAACATATAAGAACAAGCCAATCCTCCTTATAGGTGACTTCAACTGCCACATAACTGAATTGGAAGGCTATGAGAAACATGCAGCCGACTTTCGCAAGCTGGTCAAGCAATGTAACCTACACATAGCCAACCTGGACCCTACATGCAAGGGAACATACACATGGTCACGCAGATTGAGCAAGTCTGCTATTGACTACGTCCTATACAACGACAAGGTCTCGCAGAACCTACATATAACATCCATACACATAGACGAAGACAAATCCAACAACTGTGGAAGTGACCACAACCGAATTACAGTAACCCTAAAACAAAAACAAGACCAAACGAACTCTGCAACTGTGCATACCAAACCACACTGGAGAGTAAGAGATGAAGACCGCCTCAAAACCTTTGCAGAAGAATTGGACCAATCGATGGAGGACTCTCTCACATATAAAGAATTCATTGAGAAATGTCTATCCGTGGCAAATAAAACCATTGGGAAAACATCTGGAAAAAACAGAACACGGACGACACCATGGTTCGACAAAGAACTAAAAGAGGAGATACAAGAACGAAAGAAACTCTCCAGACAACACCGACACACACCAGCTGAAGACACTAGCCTAAAAGATGCCATCTGGGAAAAATACCTAGCTCAAAAGGGAAAAGTGAAGGTGATGGTTGCACAAAAGATAGACAAAGCATTCAAGCAACAAGAAGAACAAATAAGAAAGGAACGTCAACATTACAGCCAGAAGTTCTGGAGATATATTCAGACCATGGAACCACGAAATGCCCGGCCCAAGATGGTTTCTCTCCAAACAGGAGATGGCGGCAGTATTCACGAAAAAGGAGAAATAGAACAATACATGACACACCATTTTAGATCTGTACAAGCAAACTACGACATACCAATACACCAACTCACAAATATCACAACAGAAGGCCGATCTAAAGAACAGAAAGAAGCTGAAACTCTGACCTGGGAGATCTCGAAAGGAGAATTAAAACGACGCATCGGTGCCATAAAAAACCAGAAAGCATCTGGCCTTGACGATATTCCAAATGAATTTCTGAAAGCTCTACGTACAAATGCCCGAAAAACGCTACTCAACTGCTTCAATGACATCCTAAAAACAGGTGACATTCCAGAAACATGGAAAGAAACTCGTATACAACTTATCCACAAAGGCAAAGGGAAAACAGAACATGACATCAATGCCTACCGTCCAATAGCAGTGCTTAGCAACGCCCTGAAACTCTTCAGTACAATTTTAAACCACAGGCTACAAACCTACTGCGAAAAAAACGATATACTCTGTGAATCACAAAATGGCTTCCGACCCTGGAGACGCACAAGTGACCATATATTCACTCTCACTCAAGCGATAGAGATGAAGCACAAAGAAAAAGCACAACTCTATCTCGCCTTCCTAGACCTGGAAAAAGCCTACGACTCGGTCTCTCATGCCAAACTATGGCAAAAGCTTGAGGATGTACCCCTAGATAAAGAATTTATTGAACTACTGAAGGCACTCTATGCAGATTGCACAGCAGTATATGATCTCCATGGACATAAATCCCAAAAAGTGAACCTAAAAGTGGGCCTGAAACAGGGGTGCCCATTATCACCAACCCTATTTAATCTATTCATAAATAATCTTTTAAGAACACTTAACGACAAGGGACCTGGGCTGAGACTCTCGACGATAACAACAGACAACCGAGAAGTATACACAAAATATCATGTTTAGCATTTGCTGATGACATCGTACTTCTAGCTGAATCGGCAACAGACCTCCAAGACCTTTTGGATATCTGCTCCCAAGGTGCGACCGAAGACCACCTCAAATTCAACACCGAAAAGACTCAATGGATGAGCCTAAACACAGACTCTGACGAAGCTACTTTCACACTGCAAGGAAAACATATAAAAAAGACAGCAACCTATAGATACCTCGGAATCGAAATAACCGACAAAAAAGACTACCTGGAAAAACAAACAGAGTTAGTTACAAAGAAATCAAACCGCCTAAAAGGCAGAGTGTGGCATCTCTCCCGCCACTCGTACAACCCATACTCGGTGGGTCGTATTTTGTGGAAAACGCTCGCTGTCCCAGCGGCAACGTATGCGCTTGATGCACTTACGTACCCAACTGGAACAATGAAGTGTCTAAACAGACACCAAAATGAACTGGGACGGTGGTTGTTGGGCGGAAACTTCTGTACATCGAATGCTGCCATAACAGGTGAAATGGGGTGGTCACCTTTCGAAATTAGGGAGGCAAGATCTAAATTCCAATACATGGGCAGACTGAAATTCCTGCCAGAAACTAACTTCAGCAAGCGAATATACCTGCATCTACGGTACAAAGGCATTAAAACCCTCTGGATGCAACGACTTGCAACATTAGAGTCAAAATTCGGCCCGAACCCGAAACTCCAACAAACCAAAAAAGAAAGTGAATGGCGTCAGGAAGTGAACGAATGGATCACCCAGATCAGCACGGACATCTGGCGTAAAGCGGTCACCAAGAAACACAGCCTATCGTGTTATGCAACACATAAATTGGCGCCGGGCTGTGAACCATATTACAGAGGAGACAAATCAAGCGCACTACTATTCCAGGCTCGCACGGGGTCTCTGGCGACTCAACAACGACGTCATGAACTCTTTGACTCCGAACCGTCGTGCCGCCTATGTGGAGCAGCCGAAGAAACTGTCACCCACGTTCTACAGGACTGCCCGCGCCTGCACGATAAACCCCGCACCTCACCAAGTCTGCCGGAACTCCTGGGCCTGTCGGGCCAAACAGAAGAAAACCATTTCGATAGGGTCAATTACACCAAGGATCTCCTGCTACGCTGGGATCGTCTTAACAGAGAGGTCGCGACCACATCGGCCAGGGAAACGCCCCACACACCCTCTTCTGCGGCCCCGCGCACCAACACTCCGCCGCCTTGTGGCAATGGGTCAAAGCAGACTGACGAGAAGCTGGCAGGGCCAGTCATGCTTCAAGACCCAAGTCGAGAACAGTGGTTGAGACAAAGTACTAGCATCACGGAACTCCCAAACACGGCCGCTGGATAGGTGACCCCCTACAACGGTAAACATCCGCCATGTTTAAACGGCCACGGAGGTGCAGAACACGGCATGGCTTGGCTCGACTCTTGACTCGACTTCCACCAAGCCAATCGTGTGTGTGTGCAGCGCCTCCTCTGTGTGTGTGCGTGTGTGCCAGTGTGTGCATTAAGCGACACCGTGACCCGTGACACTCTGCTTATGCTCGAACAAAACAACGAAAAACTTGACATTTGTTTACATTTTTTTTTCTTCCTGTGGCACTTAAACTGCCTGCCCTGTGTTAAAAGGGAATAGGAACACCTATACTTACTTACTTACTTACTTACTTACTTACTTACTTGCAGCGATAGCAGACGACGCGCCGCTCGCTCCCGTGCATATTGCTGGCGCCTGAAACCGAACTCGGTGCTCGCTTGAACCGCTAAATAATAATATTTGTGGCTTAAGACATTCAGCAGTTATCAAACTACAGGGAAAATAACGTTAACGAGCACGGAGCACGTTAAATATTGAAATAAAACGCGTGCGTTTCCAAAGCAGGTTCCAAGCGGGTTCCCCACAGCAGCAGTCATGCAGGGCATTTTTTTTTCTTTGCATATTTTGACATTCAGCGTAACTTGAAGAACAGGTGGTGTTTGGGTGAGTTAAAAGTGCTTGTTTCCTAGCTCGAATAAAATAGGCAGGTAGTCAGCGTACTGGTACTTTCGGAAACTTCATCGGGCACCTAGCGCTCTTGTATTGCGTAGCGCAAAGTACGCGCTATTATTGGTTTGACTGTGTTTGTCAGTGTTCGGAAGTCTTCCCACGGTTACACGGTGTTTTTAACTAAGCTTATTTTCTTTATACTCTAAGAGGTTTCTGCAGAAAGGGTGTTCCAATTGCCTACTGGGAGGTGACAAGGGATGACAGAAAGTCGCACTTTTCTTTCCGCATTCGAATCAGGGGTGACTCGTGGTCTGTAGAATTTCTGCAGATTGGCTGTAAGTTTTTTGTAAGGGTTCCCATCACTACTGCGCACAAATCTACGGCATAAAGAATGCCGAAGAATAATAGCGTTGCTGAGATATGCTCATGCATATGCACGAACAAAAGCACGCCGGCCAGGCGAAAGGCTGCTTGAAGTTATAACCATTACAAATCACTTACTTCGCATATCCGGGTGTTTTCTGTGGGCACAAATTTTTTGCGACTGATTTTGTTGGGCCTTCCTTCAGCATATTTTTGTCACCGCGAGGAACGAAAAAAAAAAAAGCTTTTTTCTCTCCTCCGCGCGGGGAGGCAACCGAAGGCATAGACCCGACATACTAGCACGTCACGCTCCAAACATTAAATTCAAACGCGGAATGCCTGCGTCCACTCAACTTCAGGTACATAAACGCTTCTAGTTTGCAACAACAGTGCGACAGAGGCGCGTGAAGTACTCTCTACGTGCTAAAATCGCCCCACTCCACGCTTAAAACACAGTGATCCGTACCTATCGCCGGCACAGCGCTGCCGCCGCTGGACCCTTTGGGCGGGGCGCGAAGGCGAAAAGGTCACGTGTCGCCAACCGACCTATCGCAGGGCGCGGCGGCTGGATCAAGACCTTTCGCTACTTTTGAAAAATAGAGGGACTTTAATCCCGCCACGTGCGGAGCGGGTGTGCGGATAACGCTTGTTTAGTCCCTAAACGCGAAGTAAGCGTTGAGAGCACAGCAAGTTTACGAGCCGTCTCCTGATGTCTCGAGATAGCGCGCGCGCAAGCGACTGCGGCCTTCGATCGATGCGGTCCCCCCCCCCTTCCGCTCCCTGGCGTCCCTTCATGCTCCTTACGAAAGACGGGCGGGGCGTTTCCTCTCTGTTTGATGAGCAATAGACGGCAGGCCTGCACGCGGGAAGATGTTATCGCATGTGCTGTCCGTGCGGCGGAGACAGACAGCCGGCTAGTTTAATCTCCGCTTCAGCCGCGTTCGTCGCCAACGCTCGCGAGCTTTTACCCGCGGCTAGAATGCGCGTGGTGATGTTATTAATTTGGACTTTATACGGAAAATTACGGCAACGGCGACGGCAAAAATCCGCCGAGAGTGTCCATATAATTGCTATCGGAAGGGTCAATGTACGGGGTAAATTTTGCGCCCCCCCCTCTTAGGTGATAAGGGGGGGGGGGGCGTCCCCCCCTGCCCCCCCTGTGCGCACGCCTATGCTCCTGGGATTTTTTCCTTGAGATTTGCAATGAATCGAAATATTTCTAGCCTTCATAAGAGCCCCATAATGATAATGAGGTGCTTGAATGTTAATGCAATATGCTTCTGTATTGCACTCCAGGATGTAAAATTCGCTGCTCCAAAGTGCTCCCAGATGCAAGATTATCTGCTCCAAAGTGCTCCAAGATGAAAATTTTGCTGCTCCAAATTGCTCCAAAACGGAAATTTTGCTGCTCCAAAAATTGCTCCAAATCAGAAGTCCTCGGTAGCATCACTGTATTTTACAGAACTCAATAATGTAACGTTGCTGTATGGTCTAGCGGCAGTAGAATAGCACTGCCATGGCCAGGGTAAAGGGGGGCTAAATCCTCCCGAATTTTTTTCATTTTCCCATTGTATATATATGCACACAAATGCATGCATAAACATGCATAAAGGATGGTTGAAGCCCCCCCCTCCCCCCCCCCCACACACCAAACACACATTAGAAAAAATTTCTGGCTGCACCACTGTAGAAAACATTAAAGGGACTATGTACCGCTGGGAAAAATTTCTTTATTTTGATGGAAATTGGAAGGTTCATTGTCACATCGGTGGCAACGAGCGTGCTTTTGTCCAATAAAAAAAGAACTATATTTTTGATTCGGCTCTAAAAGTCGTGAAAGTATGGCCGTTGCGTCACCTTACGACAATGTGGTTCAAGCTGTTGGGGGGACCAAAAAACCCCGCATGTAGGGTTAATTTCCTTGAAGAAAAATATGCATAGCTTAAAATTGCATTTTATGCACTTTGGTAGCTTTCCTTGCCGTCAAGGAGTAGTTTTAGCGTTCTTCTTTCCTCGCGTGTTGAAGAAAGAGGCAGTTTGAAAGAGACATATTTGGCAGTTTGTGAGCTCCAAAGTTTATGGTAATTGTTTGATTATTGAAAAAACCTAATTTAGTCAGCAAGAACTGCATGTGGTTCTAGTTTTTGAAATTCCGCCGGCACAATCATTGTCATAGTGTGCAGTAACCAGTGTTGTGGGGATCTTCACACCAATAGATGACAGAACGTAGATAAAAAAAAAAAAACTAATTTTTAAATATTGCCACGCCCGCTTCTTCTTTTATTTTGATGGATTCGGGTTTGACCAGCAAGGGCGGTTTTATCAACGCTCGATGCTGACCGCGCCACAGTGTTCGAGAAGCTTCGCGAGTGTAGTAGATCGTTTTGTTAAGATTGCACGCAGTACGCGAATAATCTAGATTATTCCAGTGCTTGCGCGACAACCAGTGATAAGACTGGAAAGTTCGATGCGTGATGTATAAAAGACGGCGCATCCCAGCCATGAGCAGTTGATCGACGGTCGACGCTCTGTTTGCCGCTATCAGTGTATTGCTGCAGTTTGACTTTCAGTTTCCCGGCCACAAGTTCGGCCAAATAAACAGTTTCATCTCGGACGTGCTGACTGCTGTCTTCGTCGACGTCACGACCATGTGACAATACACTCTAAGCCAAAATCGAGTATTTCGAGAGTGTTTCTGCCACACAACAACAATCGTCATCCACCTCGCGTGCTTTCCTCGCGTTATCACCGCGGTCGCGGCACTTCCCGGTCACGAACGGCGCGCGCATTATCAGCGTGACATAGCATTCTTGACAGGAAATGACGAGAGCTGGGTTTTCAAGAAAGGAAACGCGAGCAAGCCAGATGACGATTATTGCTGTGTGGCAGAAATACTCCCCAAATACTCGATTTTGGCTTAGAGTGTATTTCTACTCGTTTTCCAGAGAAACCGCTGTAGGGCTGGACACTTCGGACGATATTCTTTCTATTTTGACACAAACAGAAAAACGATAAAGCACAGCAGGCAGTTCTTTTAAAAGCACAACGTAAGGCAATTTTTTTTTTTAATTTAGGAAGTCCATCTCTTTGCGCATATTTTCCATGTTCAAGATTTTTTTTGGTCTTTTGTGTGGCTGAAGACATGCTCTTATTTTGTTTAATGGTGGCAGTGTCGCGCGTGCTAAAATTCTGAAATCATTAGGATTGAAGCCTAGCCAAAATACAGTCAATTTGCTGAAAAGGGTTGACCACAATCAACAAAGGTCAGCGCAAATTCTAAGAATTTTGCACAAAATGTGGCAGGATGTAGCAGGTTTCACCTCTTGGCACCATTTGACGAAAATGAAGTGATGTGATTGAGCAAAACCGCTTTGGCGCAGCTTCTAGAACAGCTAAAACCTCGCATTGGAGCAGCAAATAAATTTTTTGAAGCAGTTGCCTGTCACAGATTTACGAACACAACTTTTAAAGTTGTCAAGCAGGAGTAGGTTTGTCATATTTAACAATATATATGCACACATAAATGTATATTCATACATAACTAAAGACGAAATTAACTCGCCACTGCTCGCGTTCCTGCAGACAGCCCTAAATTTATATACAGTCACTTATAATGATACCGGTTTTAACAGTATATCGGTCATAACAATGAGAAGCTGCGGCACGATCAACTTTTTTATGTTTTGTATGGTGAAATAACCTGCTTACAGCAATGTCCGCATACTGCATTATTGCTTATAGCAATGAATTGTGGCTGTTGGGTGTCCTTGCTGAAAGGTAATAGAACGTGAAGTCCTTGAAAAGAACGAAGAAAACGAAAAATTCAAGCGGCTGAACCCCCGCCCACAACCCCAATGCCCCCCAGCACCCGTTTGGATTCACGGTATGCTTTCCCGCATAGCATTATGGCATTGCGCCAAAGCTGACTTTTGAAATAAGCTTCAGCGCGGGAGCGGCGGTGACTTCTGTTAATGCTCTTTCGGACGTGCAATTTGAATAAAAAGTTGAAACTTTGAAGTGTTTCAGCGTCCGAGGCTTCAGCTGTTCTCAAACTATGGCTCTGTGGGGCTTGTGGCAGTCCTGCGAAAGCCTCCAAACTTTCAAGCATGTCCGAAAAATCAGCAGCTTTGCCATCATTATCACTGGTGTCTGTTGGAATATCCCATAAGATATCATACTTTTCACACAACAGCCTACTGTCCCCATATTTTTTTCTGGAACTCGTATATAGCAATTATCGGTTATAAGAATGTAATTTTCATGGCACTTGAGCATTATTATAAATGGGTACAACTGTATATCCGGGATATCATGCCGTGCGACATTTCCTCGTCATTCACTCCTATTTTGTTAATCAGTGTGGCTTTCTCCGATGCTTCAAGCTGCATAAATTTTCTTGCATAATCCTTTTACAAGCAAAAATACCTGTTGTGATGAAGCCTGCGCTTTTAGTGCAATATTGGCGTTAAAGTTGCGTACCAGTGTACAGTATTAAAACTTAAGTGCCCTGCAAAATATTTTTTGAAAGTATTATTTTTGCAAAATAACGTAACTAAGAGGAAATGTTCTAGCATTTAGTGCATAAATGTACTGCTTGCTATAATTAATGCAATCAATCTTGATATTAAAGTCTGGTAGCACAAAAACTTGTAATGTCACCAATTACAGTAAAACCTCAGTGATACAAATCTCGCGAAGTTACCAAAAATATTCGTATCATCCGAAATTCGTATCACCAGATAACATGGAAAATTAGTGTGCGACAAAAGAAAGTTGGCATACGTTTTGGTTTAGTGTTTCTCGGGGCCATAGCAACGTCATGAACAGCTCTGAATGATTGCCAAAATTTTTAGACGTCAGCGATCACACATGTACTCGTAAATATACGGTGCATGCGCGCGTGTGTAATTAATGAACGAGATGTGTTGTGCCCCGTGAGCGCTAGTAGCCCCTTCCTATTCTTGCTACGCTTTTCTGCATGACACTAGGATACTGCGGCGAAAGTGATTTAAGAAGCGCTTCGCACACGATAGAGGCTAAGTTCCTTCGCCAAGACCGTCCGCTTCGTCTCTTGGGGTCATCGTCGGCCTTTAATGGGACTTCATGACGAACCCGAAGCCCAAGTTTCAGTCTTGTATCATAGAACGTCTGATTGCGGGTACATGGCTTGCATCGACGTGGCAGGCACGTGTTAACACAGTACAAAGACGCTGCTGCATCGAGCACAGGAGCACGCGTCAACGCGTCGGGGGGAAAAAAAAAAAGCGCGACGTCAACGTCATCTGTAATCTAAACGCGAAGGCGCCTAAAGGCCTCCAAGATTCGCGCGCACTATGTCGTAGGCAACGACGCACCGTTGATGGTCGCGCAGCGCGCATGCCCACGCCCGCGCGTGACTGTCGCGTCTTCCGCGACAGCGCGCGCAGCACCTGTTCGTACCTGTGCGCTAGCGTACGTTCGTATCAAACGTCGCGGGGTGCAAATCGGTTCGCAACAACCGTGCTCCAATACATTGCAGGCTAATGGGCCTTGGCCGGGACCACAGAAAAATTCGTATCACCCCGAAATTCGTACGAGCCGTGATCGTATCACTGAGGTTTTACTGTATTACATATTTTCTGACTCCACAACCCAGTGAATATTTTTTACCTGACGATGATGTAGTTTTTGGTATTGTTTGGCAGGATCTCCTTTCCCCCTTCCTGGCCAGAAAAAAAAAAGCATGCAGAATTTACGGCTGAATTGAATCGAGACGGGCATAGTTGCCTATATGAACCTCACATTAGCACCAAGATGGGCATTTATACTGGGACCACAGCACATGCCAACTTCAGCTTCCGCCCTCCTCAGCGTCACTGTTTAGGTCAGTACTTCCAGATCTCGCAAAACCTGCCAGCTGAAATGACATCTTATGTTGCAATCTATATGCATTAAGCAAAGGTTTATGGTAAGGCACACGCTTCGGTGCTGAAGTCACCATTTACAAGACAATGTGTATATGTCCTTGCAGCTGGGCAAGACTGGTCGCAGCAGGCAAAGTTTTAGCACAAATGGTGGTTAGGCATGAATATTTTAAGCTCAACCAAAAGCTAGGAGGCAATTGCGAGTTGCTTCCTCATTACCATTAGCTTAAGTGAATAATCTCGTTGAGTATGTAGTTATTGGCCTGGAGAGATTTTTAAAACTACACAGGTCTTACCCGTGTTGTCTAATGAGCACTAAAATTTACAACAGTAACTTAAAGGGGCCCTGCACCACTTCATCGAATTGCTTTATTAAAACAGTTTATTGTCTCACGAATCGACTGCCGCAAAAATTTTTAGAATCTGTCAAGCACGAGCACAGTTACTGGGATTGGTCGTGCGCTTTAAGTGCTTTCTCCCTCTTTTCGTACCAGCGAGCGGGCTGAAAGCTACGCAAGGGTGGATGACAAGGGGCAAGAAGCCACACCTGTTTGCCAGCGCGCGTCATGACCTTGGGCGCTTTTTCTTTTCTTGGAAAGCGCAGCTTACTTTCATTGCGATCGCAAGCATGCAGGCACATGGCGGCATCTCGCGGCGGCCGCGATATCATTGCAGATCACGGTGGTCAAATCAGCCAATGGCCGTGCACTGTGAGTTCATGGAGTGGTCATTTGGGTTTATGGCATCATTCGTCGAGAGAACAGAGATCGATTTCTGGCTGAATTTTAGAATTAATTGTAAATTCCGTTCCACGTGCTGCGCTATAATGTCTGGCTAACATGTTCTCAGGAGAGAGAGAAAATAACATTTATTTACACATCCGGCGTGTGGGAAGTCCCCGGCCTCGCAGGGCGCGGATGTTCCCTATCTTAAGATTACGGCTATTAGAGTCCGATAATCCCAGAGCCTAGACCTCGAGGATGTTGTGCTCCAACTAGGCGACAGTTACTCGAGCCGCATGTGCTGGATGTACAGCTCTAGATCGGAAAAACTTCTGCTCCAGTGCGTCGGGCAATCAAAGGTTGTAAAAAATGGAATAGCAGTGTCTTGCCTTCGAGGGGCTATGGTGAAGTCTTGCTATGATGCAATGAAAGAGAGCTTTTCAAAACAAGTAGCACGGCTATCCTCAGTAGGTTTCCCGGAACAGGCTATCACCAGAGCTGTTCATAAAGTTATAAGGATAGTGAAGGGCGCGCAGGCATCACCTTCAACGAAGTGCTTCAGTAAAAATAAAAGGCACCGTGCGGTTTTGCCACATGTTCATAAATTTTCTCACGGGTTAAAAAAAGTTGGCGGAAGGTATTGCATTGAAGTTGTTTTCAGCGCCACATTAAGGCGCAACATTTGTGCCAGGCCGTTGCAAAAAAGTTTAAAGCAGCGGAAAGAAAATGTAGCTGTGGCTTAAAGGAAGAATCGAAGTTCACGAAATGCCGAAAAGGGGTGGTATATCGGATACTTTTAACCTGTGGAAGTATGTACATAGGACAGACAGGCCGCTGTATCAACACACGGCTTAAAGGGCATGCTAACTCAGTGGGGAAAGAAACATTTTCACACTTGTCTGATAATCGTAATTCATGCCATTGTGAACCCGTTTTTCATGATACAGATATCTTGTTTGCAGATAAAGACAAACTAACACGTGAAGGTACGGAAGCCTTTTAACACGAAAGTGTTTTATGCCGGGGTCCACCACGGCTCCACTGACGCATTTCCGTCACGGATATGACGTTGTGAAATATAGAGACTAACATATGGCAAAAAAATAGAAGAAAAATTTCCGTCACCGAGTCGATCTTACGACCCCTCGATCGCCAGCGCGCAGCGCGAAACGACTCCGCCACAAACGGCACATTCTTCCTCATGCTAACGGCTTGCTATTCCGATCTCCGAGTACCGCCACCGGCAGATGGTGTGAATTTTCGTTATCACTAGCGAGATGGCGCGAAGGGCTCGCAGAGCGCTCTTTAAAGGTCGTCGCCCCACGCGTTGAGATGAGCGTGCGCCTCTACAGGGCGTGGTCGCTCGTGCGCGCGCGCTTATCTTGTACGCCTTGCGCTCTCACCGCAAGTTTCCGTTGAAGTTACAGAGAGCACGAAGGTCACTTCGCTCACAACAGCGGCCGCTTTTGCGAAAGGAGCGCGCTCACAAACAAATAAGTTACAACTGTGACAGTTCGCGCTCATCCTGTGTATACTTGTGCGTTCGTTTCGTGCGTCCTCCTTTGTATTTGACCAGCGCGCTTTAACTGTCGAGCTGTGACAGTTGTGAGTTCGCGCTCATCCTGTGTATGCTCGTTCCGTGCGTCCTTTCTGCTTGAGCAAAGCGTTGCAAGTTTCGAGCTGAGCTGCTTGCCGTTCTTCGCGTGACATTACAACTTGTTGATAGCATTCATTCCTTCGCCCTCGGGACGAAACAATGCACAACAAACGCTCAAATACGTCTGTGAAGATACGTTTTACTTTCGTGTTATACCGATTCCTATGACAGAGGGATCAGCCATGTTTTTATATTAACAGGTGTGCAAAACAATGCATCAGTCATCCTTCGGTGGCTCTAACAGATAAGGAGTTAGTTTTTTTATTCTGTTTAGCCCTCCTGACAGTGTCACATGACTTGCGCCGCACATGCTCTATGCTGCTTTTTGGGTACTTATATGTATCGTTCCTTTAAAAAGTAAACAGTTGATAGTTAGCGCTCGTATGTCTCTTTCTTGCCCCTGTCTTTTGTGCGCGCTAAAAAAGTTTAAATATGGATACATACCAACTTGCCAAGTTATCAGTCTTACTGCGCGAAAATGACGTCTTGACGCACGCTCGGCGCAAATTGTGCCTCTTCTGTCGAAATGTGGCAGGATGTAGCAGTTTTCACATCTTGGCGTGATTGAGCGCAGCAATCACATCAAAGCAAATGGCGCAGCCATGACATCAATGAAGTCACTGTACCGCGGCAGCTCAATTACAGAACTATACTGTCGGTCGTAACGAAGGTAGTCCTGTGTAAGTGATCGCTCAGACGGTTATAGTAGTGCAATAAATGGCACTGACAAGACAACCTACCTTTCCCCTGCTCTCTGGACATGCCAGACAATCCAAGAAGTATTTGTCCGTATGCTGCACGCTTCCATCCATTCACTGACGGCGGCTTCGTCGGCCAAGCTCGCTCGGAACACGAACTCGTGTTCCATAGACTGCAGGTCATCTCTTACGACCTCGAGCGGCTGACGCTGCTCGTCCATTGTGCCTCGAAGTTGTTCAGCAACACGACCAGCACCCGTACAAACTTTAGTCACAACCACGGTGGAAACACACACTGCGTGGACTGGGTGTCTCAGCGGTGTGACGTCTCGCGGATCCAGCGTGTTGGCTAGCGTTGCCTGCGCCTGTGAGGCATACTTCACCGCGTATAAGCGCTGTGAAAGTTGGTTTCACTGCTGTATGGGTGCTGTGCCGTGAAACCACCTGTTTTGGAGAAATGCGCAATGCCGCAAAGCCACCTTTCAAGGTTGAGTTATAGGTTGTATTGCTGCATCCCTATCAATTTTAAACAGCGGATCTGTTTAAGCTCGGAGTAGCGACGCTTGTGGATGGTACTAGAGAAGCGGTTTTGAGCGAAGCCAAGAGAGGAGGAAAAGGCATGTACAGCTATGCAATACAACGGTAGGAAAAGTGGAGGGGAGTAAATGCTTAGTGGAGTATAAAGGTAAACATTCGGCAGAAGTCTGCCTGGTTGGGTGATAGACTAAAGACAAAAGAGAAATCTCCAACCAGAAGGTTTATTTCAAGAAACCCGACGTTTCAAAGCCTGACCGGCTTCTTCAGGGGTGAGATGGCCCGAGGTGCACGGCGCTTATATGCGCTTTCTTGCCGACAGTTGCCGCAAGCCTTGACAATAGAGGGGGGGCAAGGTCCCCGTGTGCGGTTGATGTTTCCGCTGTATTTTGTATGTGCCACGACTCGAGAAGAAGCCGCCGGCGCCAACAGCTTTCCTGTTCCAGGATCACCGCATCGTCAGGCCTAATGCGGTGGTCACATTTTTCGCAGTGTCCGCTACTGCACCCCTTTCGCTGTTCAGCTGACGCAGATCGTCTTATGCTGCCGCATCCTTTCGCGGAAGTTCTTTGTTTCCCCGACGTACGCGGGGGCAGTCTGAACACGAGATCCTATACACGACGCCCTGCGCTTTTTCCGCAGGCGCGCGATCTTTGGGAAGGGGGAAAAACGGCCGATGGTGGTGGTTGGCTTGTGTGCCACGCCGACCCCCGCCTTCCCCAGAATGCGCGCTAATGTTTCGCTGGTTCCCGCGATGTAGGGAATCGGCACACGGCATCGCTGAGGCGGCGCCGCTGGCTCTCTACCTCCATTACCTCGATATCCTCGATATCCTCAATTACGAGAGCTGCCACTGTTGCCGATATCGAGGCCCCCATGGCTGTCCCACTGGTCTGTCTGTAAAACACGTTGTTGAAAGAGAAATAAGTGCTTGAGAGGCAAAATTCCAACAGCTGGCATATCTGGTCTACCGAAAGTGGAGTTCGGTCGTTCAGGGTGGGGTCGTCTTCGAGGGCCCGGCGCGTTACAGTCAGTGCGAGGGGCACGGGCATGCTGGTGAAAAGGGAAACCACGTCGAAAGACACCATGCGATCGGTTTCCTCAAGCGCACCGTTGGACGCCAGTTCTACAAAATGCCCCGAGTGGCGGATGTATGTGTCCGTCTTCCCGGTCAGAGGCACGATTACCCTGTGAAGATAGGATGACAGAGCCCGTAGGGGGGAGCGGGTGAAATCGACGATGGGTCGGAGAGGAATTCCCGTTTATGGACCTTTGGGAGGCCGTAGAAACTCAGGGCGGATTCGTTTCTGCAAATCAACTTCAGGTAGAGGTTTTTGAAATCGGGATGATTGGTGAAGATTTGCGATAAAAGTCTGTTCAGATTGGTTTGGGTTTGAGGAGTCGGATCTTTCTTGATCTTGGAGTAAGCCTCCCGTTCAGAAGTTCTCCTGCCCTCTTCTCATAGTCAGCGCGATCCATGACGACCGTGCTGTTACTTTTGTCGGCCGGTAGGACTACGATGGTCTTGTCCTTCTTCAAATCTATGAGAGCCTTCCTCTCTTCGTCAGGAAGGCTGTTGCTTAGCCGAGCCGGTATCTTGGAAAGAACTCCTATTACCTTGAGCCGGGTCTTGACGGGCGCCGACTTCAAGGTGTTGAATCCCGTCCTCGACTGCAGCGACTATCTTGGAGATAGGGGGAATGGCTGAGATGTTGAAACCATGTCCCTTGGCTAGTGCGGCTAACTCCGGGGTTGAGAGATGTCGGGATGAGAGGTTTGTCACGAAGGTGCTTGGGGGAATTGTCGTCGATTCCCGGTCCCGAAGTATGCTGCCGAGCTTCTTGTCTTGGGCTACCTTGTGTTTCTTGGCCTCGGTGGCAGCTGATTTCTTCGCACAATGCTCCAGAGATGGCATTATATCGGGGATGCGGTGTTCCAGCTGGCGTCGGCCGAAGGAAAGGTGCAATTCTTTCTTCTTGATGGTCGCGTTGCACTCACGTATGCGTGCGGTGAGCAGACGTTGTTCAGTTTTCATGATGATCTGGATGCCTTCGGACGAAGAAACTGAGCGTTTCAGACGTAGGCTGTGCGGGACGACGCCGTTCTCTTTGCACGTGCGGTTGAAATCCAGGTGGGACTTGAACACCGCTATCCTTTCGACGATCCTGGTGAGTCGCTTGGCAAGCTGCATGGTCTCTTGGCCAAAATCTCGACGTAATGAATTAAAGGTAAACATTCGGCAGAAGTCTGCCTGGTTGGGTGATAGGCTAAAGACAAAAAGAGAAATCTCCAACCAGAAGGTTTATTTTAAGAAACCCGACGTTTCAAAGCCTGGCCGTCTTCTTCTTCAGGGGTGAGATGGCCCGAGGTGCACGGCGCTTATATGCGCTGTCGGCAAGAAAGCGCATATAAGCGCCGTGCACCTCGGGCCATCTCACCCCTGAAGAAGAAGCCGGCCAGGCTTTGAAACGTCGGGTTTCTTAAATAAACCTTCTGGTTGGAGATTTCTCTTTTTGTCTTTAGTGGAGTATAGCAACGAGGTGGGAAGAAGTGAGAGTGAGGAGAATGGAAAGGAAGGCTGTAGGGTAAAGTATAGCATAGCCATGCTTAGTGTACTCTAGCAAAGGCGTGGGAAAGAGAATTGAGGAGGAGGGAAGGGACAGAAAGAGGAGGCGTGGGGTAAATGATGGCTATGTAAAGTATAGTATATCAAGGGTTGGGAAAGAGATCTGGTGGGGAGGAGGAAGGAATAAGTATTGTAAATGAAGGGGGCGAAAGTGAGGGTGAGGAGGGAACAAAGGAGGGGAGGTACAGCAAGGAGGTGGGAAAGGGAAGTGTGGGAGAGGAGTTATGACGAGGTGGGGGAGGGTACAGCATAGCCATGTAGAGTATAAAGGGGATGGGAAAGGGGAGTGTCGTGTTCTCTCTTTGTCTCCATTGGCAGTGCGCGCTGTCCGGTAACGAGAGAAGTGACGTGGGGGTGAGGAGGTGGGAAAGGAAAGGGAGAGTTTAGCATAGTTTAGCGAAGGCGAGTGGAGCAGAGAGATGAGTTGGAGGTATCAGACATGCTAGGGAAGGCAACCAGCTACACTGTTTCCGAAGTCATCGCAACACTGCTGCGTAGCTGCCCCAATTTCCTTTTTCTTTTTAGGACACGTGGTAAGGTAAATTTCTTTTATTATTGAAATTTGGTTTTTCTCTTCTTTTTTGCTTCTGTGAAATAAGGCCTTCCTTAACAACGTCCAGTGCCCCACACATTTTACCGCATTTTGGTTGAGCCAAAACCACAAGGTTTTCGAGACCAGCTGACGAGCAGCCGCGCCCTCTTAGGTCGTGTAGAAGCTGAGCTTTCTGCCTCAAGCGAATTTTTCAAAAACCAAAGCTGGGGGGGGGGAGTAGTTCCTCTTGCTTAGCAGGTTTTAAAAAAAATCACTTTGGCTACCTAAGGCCATGGTGCAGTTTTCTTAACCTCCGCACATTTAGCCGAGTCCACTTGCCTTGTGTGTGCGAGACGTGGTTCTGCGCACGTATCTTGAGTTTAGTTGCACAGTTTTGATTTTGTTCAATGGGACAGATATGCTCGTGTTGACAAAACCACCGTTTGGAGAGCGTAATATATTGGACATCGACACGTTCAGCTACTACAGACAACCGGAGCACTCGTGCAAGTAAGCTAAAACGGTCGCACAAGGACAAAATGTTAACCTGTAGGGCAATGACTATCCTTTTGATTGTAGAGCTCATACAAACCGTGATTACATTATCTGTGTCTGCACAGAATGTGAGTGATCGCACTCGTAGACAAACAATGGATTGTGTTCTTTGGAAGGAAACCCCAGAACGGCCACCTTTGAAACCATTCTACTTTGAAAAAGGCCAGCATGCCTGAGTAAATGTTCTGGAGGCCGTTACACAACATCGACGCAACATTGTGATATGGTTGGGTGAATTGACCACCGTCGATAGTAATTTGCCAAAAGAGAGACAGAAATGACAGACAAGCTAGGGAACCAAGAAACAGCAAAGGTTTATTCATGTGATCATTATAGGCTCATGCTATTAAATTGCTAAGTCATTCTTTTGAAAAATTATGAAATAAACTTGCTTTTTGTCTTAAGTCTCATATCTCACGAATCATTGTGTGCCTCATTATCAGAACAACTTTAAGGACAAGCTGAGTTTTTAACAGAATAAGTGACCCCACAAAACTGCTGAGCTAGATGTTTACATATGCAATAGCTTTCATTTTTTGGGCAATTTATTGTTGAAAAAATCGCTTTCTAGAAAAATGCAAAAATATCAACGCTTGACATGCCGTTTAATTCTATCTGCATTCCAAGACATGCCTCTAAAAAATTAACAAATGAATGTTTTTACATATACTGTATCATTCTGAGCAACTGAAAGATAGTTGGACATTGTGGAGGGAGGGCGTGTTTGGTCGCGACCAAATTAATGTCGATGTGGCGTGAAGAGACTCTAAGATATGCACATCTGTGCGTCTAAGAAATGCTTTATTTAAAATACGCATCCTACTATTTTTAACTGAACTGAGGGAACCCTCGTGTGAATTGTGTGTTTACAATGGGGGAAAAAGTTCTTCAAATGTACCACAATTTGTGACACTTGCAATGCAACCTCGAGGAATCACCACATTGTAAGGTACTGAAAATTGTGCCATATCTAGAGACTCCCAAAACTAGTTTCCTGGATCCACTGCTGCAGTAGTCTATGTGGAGTAACAGCTTGGAGAAGATGTAAGGTGAATGAGCTTGCTCATTCATTCACGCATATTCAAGTCTCCGAAGAGGGGAAGGGTGCGCTTGCTCAGTAGGGGTGCTTGCGTGGTATTTTACGGGAGTATTTCCGAAGAAATCGGTCTAAATGCGCCGTAAAATACATGAAAGGTATAGTACCTACCCTGTGCTCTTAATTTAAAAGCTTGTTATAAGTCAAGCAGAAAATATTAAACATAATACTTTGCTATTATTACTTGCAACCTCCCTATTCAAATCCTAATTCATAGCATTTGGCTTCAACTCGCTTCACACCAAGAAAGGGCCATTTCTGGTATACAGCACAAAGGACAAGGACACTGTCAAAAAGAGACCAATGACGCTAGCGCAAGTGAATTTAGCACAAGCCTAGTTCTCGTTCGTAAAATTGTTGTGCAAGGCCTCCTTGGATCATAATAAAATGCTCGTTTTTGTATATGTTTATATTTCAATTCAAACTACTTATTTTATTATTCAACCAATTCTTTCCCTGGAACCTCACATTTACTGTGATGCCACACTAACTTGGGAGTTCTCGCTTCTCTCTGGCTGGGCTGGACAATGTGTGAAGGAGTGGCCCTGAAATCTCTATGTTTTTCTGACAGCAGACTGCTGCAGGCCTATGTGGTACACTTCATGTTGAATGGAGAACTGAGGTTACCCAATACAAGTTTTAAGTTTCGTGCATATTGGAATTCACTGTGAGCAGACTGGACATTTAGAAGCGTTTCCTGTATTCTGATGCAATGGAAGCTCTGTAATGTTCTGGTAAAATTGTTAAAGCGAAGGACTTTACTTGGAGTTCTGCCTCACATCTTTGAATAACCTTGTGAGAGAGTCTTGAAAGTCCTTGCATTTTGGCCTTCAAAAGTTGCATAAGCTGTGAAAACTGAATTATTCATAAGCACTAGTAGGCTAGAACTGATTATCCTGAATATACCTCATCCACCAGAATCTTCTGATGGTCTCGGCAAGCCTCACCGATGCCAATGGTGTGGAAGAAATTAAATATGCAACAAAACACAGTTTTCATTTCATTTGTCTATTTATTCACCTACTATAAATAATAAATCACCAAAGTTGATTTTAATGGCTTTGGTACAATAATGACATACATAACAGTAACACACACTATTATTGCAAATTAATTTATCTCTCTTTTTTTGCTGCAATGGTGCTTCATTGCTTATTGAGCCCCTTGCTGCTTTTCAATGCACACGAGCACTGTCAATCATTGCCACGCACTTCCACATGCAGTCCTCCATGCCGATGCAGCGTTAGCAAATGTGAGCTACATTAACTGAATAGCGTACGCCCCATAGTTGACATGTATCTCCATGTGCAGTGCCCTATAGATGGGCTGCTTTCGAAGTTACCTGATAAGTTTAGTGATAGAAATCTGTGTCATCAAGAGCACAATTCCATTAGCAATGCATAGCGTTGTATGCATTTTTTTTCGTGGGGTCCTCACTTTGGTGTGCTGCTTGTGCTTCTCTGTGTTTGTATTCAATTTATACCTTCCTCTTGTGACTTGTGTTATGGTGCTGACACATCTAGAATGCATCTGTTTCCATTTCCTCATTTTCCTTTGCAAAGCTCTCAGAAACTAGAATAAAAAAGTCATTAGAGAGCAAGTCATGGAACTCGTACTTAAAAACACTTTGGTATCTCCTCCACTTACAGGCTTACCACCAAAACAGTGTGAATCTGGGTCCTTAAGGAGCTTGAACGCTGCCAGTACCAATGCTCTGCTGCTCATTGTGGACAGTACTGCGACGAGGACCACCTGCCTTTATGCAATATACTTCTGAATGCTCTTCACTGTGACTAATGCGAAACCTGCGCATTCTAACCTTTGTTTACTTCACTAAAAAAGTCACAGTTTCGCCGCAACGGCGAAGCAATGATGCGATAGCAACAAATTGGAATGTAAGCGAAGAACGGAATGCAGCTCGAAATTGCCAAGTGCGTCGCTCGAGCCCAAAGGACGCACGAAAAGAACGCACACAGACGAGCGCGAACTATCATGCGTCACAGCTCGATACTTGAAGCGCACTGCTGAAACATAAAACAGGACGCACGAATGAACGAACAGGTATACACAGGACGAGCGCGAACTACAACGTCGCAGTTCTTATTTCTTGTGTCCGTGTTTGCACCCCTTCTTTTTAGAATGAATACTTACCAACTACTCAGCTCTCTGTTACTAAGATACTTATTCCGTTTGAACAGCGCGCTCCTTTCGCAACGCGGCCGCTGTAGCGAACGAAGTGACCTTCGTACGCTCTGTGACTTCACGCGGACATCGCGGGGAAAGCAAACAACAACCACCCGCTCTACCCCGCGCCTGCCCCCCTTCTTTCCTTGAGATACGCGCACTAAGGCGACCACGCCCTGTCCGGCAAAGAGCATCGGCGTTCGCAGGAGCGGGGCGGCGACCTTTAAAGCCCAGCGCCCAGCGCTCCTCGCGCCATCTCGCTGTAATGAATAAACGCTTATAAGCGCCGGCCGTCTCTGATCCGGCCACGGTAAGGTGTGTATTAGTGATGCCAACCTATCGGTAAATTGACTATCGAGAGTATCGATAGTGTAACAAACTATCGATAGTGCTACTATCTACAACTATCGATAGTGCAATCGGTAGAACAATCGTTTTTATTACTATAGCAATTACTGCCACGCGTGTTTATTGCTTTGCTTTGACGTATTCGGGTTTTCACCCACAAAGACTGTTAGCAATATATGACGCAGACCGCGCCGTAAGATTCAGAAGCTTCACAATTGTTTGACATCATTCTGTTAAGATTACGCGCCGGACGCAAATAGTCAAGTTTATTCGAGAGCTTACGCTAGCACCAGATAACGCTGGGAGGTTTGATGAGTGATGATGACTGATGTATAAGGACGACGCGTTCCACCGATGGTCAGAGACTCCACGGCTGACGACTGCTCCCGCCGCTATCAGGTGCCAGCACGTATCGCTTGTACTAGGCGTTTTAATTTTGTGGCACAGGTTCGCCCAAATAAGAGCTCCGTATTTCCCAGTCTTGCTTCAGCATTCTTCACCATCACAACACTTGACAATACTATCGATAGTAGTGTGAATAATGATGTTGTGATCGCCGGCCATATTGCCAAAATGTTTGCGATAGCATACTACCTCTTCGCTTAATTTATGCAATTTTCGGCTGAGAAAGACTATTTCCGCAGTGTAATGGCGGAAATCCATGAATAAATTCGTATCCAAGAGCAACCATTACACCTTACAATTACTTCTTGATATTTTCTTTTATTCTGAATTCATAAAATCCAATATCAATTGAAGCCGTGCAGTCCCGTCCCGCCACATGTAAAAGCTTCCTTTCCGCTACAGCTGAACAGTTTGACTTTATGATTGTGGTCAGCAAAGCACTCTGGTAAGAACACAAGCAGGTCAACTTTCTTGCCCTTCAGCCTGCTCCTCCGCTCCACTTGTACCACGCGCGTGGGAACCAAGTTTATTCTGCAGAGTCCGCGCTGTTGATTTTACACTATCGATAGTACCATCGCATTTTTTACTATCGATAATATTTTTCACCATCGATAGTTCGATAGTGACTCAGCTATCGATAGTATCGATAGTACCTCGATAGTTCTGCATCCTAGTGTATTAAGATGATGCGAACTATCTGTAAATTGATTATCGATAGTATCGATAGTTTCTTTGAAACTATCGATAGTGTAACAAATTATCGATAGTACTACTATCGATAAACTATCGATAGTCGAATCGGTAGTACCATCGGTATATTACCACGATATTACGCCACAAGTGTTTATTGCTTTGTTTTGATGTATTCGGGTTTCACCACAGACTGTTAGCTGTGTTTGACGCAGACCGCGCCACAATATTAGTGAGCTTCGCGACTGTCTGGCATTTTAAGATTACGCGCCGGACGCGATATCAAGTTTATTCGAGCTTACGCGAGACCAGCGATAACGCTGGAAGGTTTGATGACTGTGATGTATAAATACGAAGCGTTCCACCGTTATCAGATTACTCGACGGCTGGGGACTGTTCTCGCCGCATCAGTGCGCAGTGTGTATTGCCTGTATTCTGAGTTTGTTCCACCAAAAAACGCCAGCCTGCGCAAAGCGCAGCACAGTCACAGCGAAAGCTGGAAGAGCGGCATTTCTAGAGCCCGTTATAAACTATCCTGTGGCTACTAATACAGGTACATTAGCAACGTACCCACTGCGCCACAAAGCGTAATTTTTGGGAAGTTGGGAAGCACCCGCACGACATTATTCGTTGTTCTGCGGAGAAGCGGGTACCATATTAAGCGATTATGTGCAGTTTTTTGATGCGGGGTTGATGACGATGAATAATTATGGTTGCGCCCTTTGTAATGGGTTTGGAACTTTAAACGACCCACTAATTACATAATGCATATTGTGTGACCCCGGTCGTTATTTAACTGTCCCACCACGCTTTATAACACACTTTAACCGGAGAAACGTAGAGCGAGAGAGAGAGAATTGACTTTATTGAGACCCTGAGGAATGGATCATGGGACCTTATGGGCTTCCTTGGCAACCAACAGAAGTCACTTGCGAGGAACCCACTACGCTATAATCATTGTAATTTTGAGAAGTAGGGCAGTAGGCACTGTGCCATGTTCGTCATTCTACAGACAGCCGTGGTGCCTGCTAAACGCATGTAGGCATTATGCGCACTTTGTTGATGCTGTGCCTGATGACGATGAAATTATGGCGGACTCTTGTATGGGTTTGAAGCATTCAACACCGTTCTCGTTGCGCAATTCGCATTTTGTGACGCCTGGTTACAGAATTCCCGTTGCGCGACGCTTGGTGCTTATTTTACTCTATACCACGCTATATTGCATGTGTTGATGTGGTTCCTTCCCGACATGAGCCTGTATAGGACCTTTTTGCAAAACATTTTCAAGCACCGGCATGGCTCAGAGGTTGAATACTGGGCTCCCACGCAGAGGGCCCAGGTTCGAACTTCGTTCCATCCTGGGAATTTTTTTCTTATTCATTTTTTTTTCTTTGGCGATACTGGTTACGGACACCGGCGGCGGCGGCGGCGGCGGACAACTACGGCACCAAAACTGGCCGGTGAAATGATCTCATAACAGCTTTCGCTGTAAAATGGTTGATCCCTCCGTCATAGGAATCGGAATACACGAAAGTAAAGAGTGTCCTTAGAGAATAACTGAATGTTTACTGTACATTGATATAAGAGAGTTTGCACAATGTATATTGATGTCTGGCGGCTATAGCACCGTTTAACGTGGATGCACTCACTTTGATGATTTGTAGTACATCTCCATCCCGACGAACGTCCATGTTAATGATTACAAAACCTTCTGTACTGTTCGTAGTAACGGGAAAGCGTAATCAGAGTACGAGTGTGATAGCCAGAGCGTCGAATTGGCGCACAACTTGGTCGCCATCCCGTGGCATGTTAAAATTGATTGAACGCCACGGCAGACTAGAGGAAATGCAAAGCGCGTCGTGCCCCCCCCCCCCCCCCCCCCCGCGGCCACGATTTTCTCGGGCGAGCGCGTTAGCCGGAACGCGGTGTAACAGCCAGGTGAGGCAGGCGCACGTCGCAGATCTATTTTAATGCGAATGCATTTCTTAGTCGGGCTATGTAGGCTCCGGCGTTTCCGCGCGCCGGCATGTGTTTCTCTCCGCTCTCACTCCCTCTCCCTATCAACCTGCGGGCGCGCGCGCTTATCCGCGCCCCTAGCAACCTGAGCGTGTGGTCGAGAGAGTGTAGAGAGTGTAGGTGCAGTGCTTCGCTGCTCCCTCTCTTGCCGTCGCTCTCCTCCTCCCTGCGCCCCACTCTCCCTCCGCTCGCGCCTCACTCTCGACCGTTCGCTGGCTGGGCCCTCTCAAGAACATCCGGAAATGTGTGCTCGAGACGCCGCTGTGAAACGCCAACGGCGACCACAAGGCTGATTATGGCCGTCAGGTACAATGACACACAAACAGGTGCTGATGAATGTGTAAAAATGGTTACGGTACAAATCCTCGTCTCGTCATTAATTTACGCCATTAAATTACTACGCCGTGTACTCTCGGCGCAAGAAGCATTCGCATTTCCTCACGATTCCCTTCGTGGAGGTGGGGGCATTTTTTTTTGTTTGGATTAGCGTGATGCTATGATCGAGGCCGACGCTTTTACGACGCTTGGGCTAAGATCGCCACCTCGCGGTGTTTTACCTTGACAAAATTGAACTTCTATTGAAAACGCGTCGAATGGGACGGACGTTAACGCGTTGCAGGTGTTAATCGCGGAGGCCATAGTAATGAAGAATTACTTTACTTTACCGCTCCCAGAGGGCAACACCACCCCGCCGAGCGGGAGAGTGGTGGATATAAAAGGCGTGTTTTGTAAGCCTCTAGTAGACATGTGCGCCGGACCCAAATCAATAATGCACGCTTAATGCTACATGAACAGGGCTAGCGCTAACTTTTAGGGGCGAAGCTCCTTAGGGTGGGTCGTTCCCCTCCTCTGTAGTATGCATGTATGTAGCCAGCTCTAGTTTAATTAATTGCTCACTAGATGAGCAATTCACTAATATCATAATTATAAGACATCGTAGTATTCCTTGATTTAATCACACTAAAAGACATACTTTGCGGGCAATATCCTAGTGAGCTTTCAACTTTTCGTCTTATTGTACATGACAAAGAAATTATTTCTACGAAAAACGCAAAGCACACCTTAGCAAGATGTTTGGTTTTGGGACGCTTTATGTGCAGTACACGCCGTGCATTGTTCGCGAAGCCGGAGCACTTGCACGATCGCGTTCCGTTGGCTTTCGTTGGCATGCTACCGACCTCGCGTCGTAGAACGCGAAGAAACGCTGCGCGCGTCGTGTCCACCGTCTACTGACCAGAGGGATGCGTTGCTCGCTGTGGGCCGTCTCAAGTTGGCTGACATTGGCCGCTAGGGGCAGGTAGAAAACGACGCTCGCACGCGTCCCCCCTTCTCACCCGCCACAGTCTGTACACTCACGCAGAGTTGGAGACACGCATCGCGTTTCATTTTGTCCCGGGCCGTCTGAACGTTGCCCTTCTTTATCCGCTAGCTGTGCGTTCTGGCGCTGCAGTCACATGTGAGAACTCGACTGCACGGTGTTATAGGACACTTTTCTTGGCAATGAAGCGAAGGCTACAGAGCCACAATGCACGTATCCTACCGCTAATGATGTAGTCCACCAATTGCGTCCGTATTTTCTTCGTGAGATATAAAAATACTCCTTCATTCTACATGTAGCTTTTTGAGGCGGAACGCAGCGCGCACAAATGAGATATTTGCATTTCTTTTACTTATACGTTGTCACTTTGTGTTTTTGCGTGCGTGAAAAAGTCGCGCCTTTACCTGTACCTTAGACGCTAAGCAGCGTTTGCGTCGAAATGCAACGCTAGCCATCACTTTCCACGGCGTTACGAGACGCGCGCCAAACCGACTACTTCGCCAGCAGTACATGTGCAGACGCTCCGCCCCCGTAGCTTTCCCTTCATTGCCAAGAAAAGTTGTCCCGCGAGTATAGCCTTGCCGTTAATTCTCACAGGCGAGCGGGGAACGCGGTCGCTCTTGGCCCCTTTCTCTTTAGTTG